>NW_028156743.1:0-2500 GCF_964263955.1 Coregonus lavaretus
ATAGGCAAGGGAAGGTAAGAGACAGAGTAATATAGACAGAGGAATGTAAGAGACAGAATAATATAGACAGGGGAAGGTAAGAGACAGAATAATATAGGCAAGGGAAGGTAACAGACAGAATAATATAGACAGAGGAAGGTAAGAGACAGAATAATATAGACAGGGGAAGGTAAGATAGAATAATAAAGACATGGGAAGGTAAGAGACAGAATAATATAGAAAGGGGAAGGTAAGAAACAGAATAATATAGATGGGGAAAGTAAGAGAGAATAATATAGACAGAGGAAGGTAAGAGTCAGAATAATATAGACAGAGGAAGGTAAGAGACAGAATAATATAGTTAGGGGAAGGTAAGACACATAATAATATAGACAGGGGAAGGTAAGAGACAGAATAATATAGGCAAGGGAATGTAAGAGACATAATAATATAGACAGGGGAAGGTAAGAGACAGAATAATATAAGGCTAGAAAGGGAAAGGTAAGAGACAGAATAATATAGGCAGGGGAAGGTAACAGACAGAATAATATAAACAGGGGAAAATAATAGACAGAATAATATAGACAGAGGAAGGTAAGAGACTTAATAATATACTGTGTATAGGGAAAGGTAAGAGACGGAATAATATAGACAGAGGAAGGTAAGAGTCAGAATAATATAGACAGAGGAAGGTAAGAGACAGAATAATATAGTAGGGGAAGGTAAGAGACATAATAATATAGGCAGGGGAAGGTAACAGACAGAATAATATAAACAGGGGGAAATAATAGACAGAATAATATAGACAGGGGAAGGTAAGAGACTTAATAATATACTGTGTATAGGGAAAGGTAAGAGACGGAATAATATAGACGGGGAAGGTAAGAGAAAAAATAATATAGACAGAGGACGATAAGAGACAGAATAATATAGACAGAGGAAGGTAAGAGACTTAATAATATACTGTGTATAGGGAAAGGTAAGAGACGGAATAATATAGACGGGGAAGGTAAGAGACAGAATAATATAGACAGGTGAAGGTAAGACACAGAATAATATAGGCAAGGGAAGGTAATAGACAGAATAATATAGACAGAGGAAGGTAAGAGACAGAATAATATACTGTATACAGGGGAAGGTAAGATACAGAACAATATAGACAGAGGAAGGTAAGAGACAGAATAATATAGACAGGGGAAGGTAAGATACAGAACAATATATACAGAGGAAGGTAAGAGACAGAATAATATAGACAGAGGAATGTAAGAGACAGAATAATATACTGTATATAGGGGTAGTTAAGAGACAGAATAATATAGACGGGGAAGGTAAGAGACAGAATAATATAGGAAAGGGAAGGTAAGAGACAGAATAATATAGACAGAGGAAGGTAAGAGACAGAATAATATAGGCAAGGGAAGGTAACAGACAGAATAATATAGACAGAGGAAGGTAAGAGACATAATAATATACTGTATACAGTGGAAGGTAAGACACAGAATAATATAGGCAAGGGAAGGTAACAGACAGAATAATATAGAGAGAGGAAGGTAAGATACATAATACTATACTGTATACAGGGGAAGGTAAGAGACAGAATAATATAGATGGGGAAGGGAAGATACAGAATAATATAGACAGAGGAAGGGGAATAATATAGACAGAGGATGGGAAGAGACAGAATAATATATACAGAGGAAGGTAAGAGTCAGAATAATATAGACAGAGGAAGGTAAGAGACAGAATAATATAGTTAGGGGAAGGTAAGACACAGAATAATATAGACAGGGGAAGGTAAGATACAGAATAATATAGGCAAGGGAAGGTAGGAGACATAATAATATAGACAGAGGAAGGTAAGACACAGAATAATATAGACAGGGGAAGGTAAGATACAGAATAATATAGACAGAGGAAGGTAAGAGCCAGAATAATATAGACAGAGGAATGTAAGAGACAGAATAATATACTGTATATAGGGGTAGTTAAGAGACAGAATAATATAGACGGGGAAGGTAAGAGACCGAATAATATAGGCAAGTGAAGGAAAGAGACAAAATATTATAGACAGGTTAAGGTAAGACACAGAATAATATAGGCAAGGGAAGGTAAGAGACAGAGTAATATAGACAGAGGAATGTAAGAGACAGAATAATATAGACAGGGGAAGGTAAGAGACAGAATAATATAGGCAAGGGAAGGTAACAGACAGAATAATATAGACAGAGGAAGGTAAGAGACAGAATAATATAGACAGGGGAAGGTAAGATAGAATAATAAAGACATGGGAAGGTAAGAGACAGAATAATATAGAAAGGGGAAGGTAAGAAACAGAATAATATAGATGGGGAAAGTAAGAGAGAATAATATAGACAGAGGAAGGTAAGAGTCAGAATAATATAGACAGAGGAAGGTAAGAGACAGAATAATATAGTTAGGGGAAGGTAAGACACATAATAATATAGACAGGGGAAGGTAAGAGACAGAATAATATAGGCAAGGGAAGGTAAGAGACATAATA
>NW_028156743.1:7500-19510 GCF_964263955.1 Coregonus lavaretus
CTGTCTCTGTCTCTGTCTCTCTCTCTCTCTCTCTCTCTCTCTCTCTCTCTCTCTCTCTCTCTCTCTCTCTCTCTCTCTCTCTCTCTCTCTCTCTCTCTCTCTCTCTCTCTCTCTCTCTCTCTCTCTCTTTCTCTCTCTCTCTCTCTGCCATCACCTTTATTTAGTAGTTTGTCCTCCTGTGTAATGATGAGTGTTGAGCATCTCCCTGGCAGGCCTGATAAACAAATTAAACAGATGGATGGAATGAATGAAAAAGTACCGTAAAAAACGAGCGCATCTCCACAGAATACATTTTCTCATGACATATCTGTCCATTGGCCTTAACCCCAATGCGTACAACACTAAATTTGACTGATAGTCACACACACACACTCTCACACACTCACACACACACACACACAAACATACTGAAATGAAATGACCCTCCGGGAATGATGATTAGGATTGTTTATGGTCTCCAGCCCACACTTTGTCATTTACAATGTCCAGTGTGTGTGTGAATGTGTGTGTTTGTGTGTTTGTGTGTGTGTGTGTGTGTGTGTGTGTGTGTGTGTGTGTGTGTGTGTGTGAGTGAGTGTATGTGTGACCAGCATGCTAGTATGCAAATCCAGACCTTCAACAAGCCGCTACCAAGCAAAGAGAGAGTGAGAGAGAGGAAGAGCGAGAGAGAGGGAGATGGAGGTAGAGCAGAACTGAAGAGAGAGAGAGGAAGAGGGAGAGAGAGATGAGGGGAGGGGAGGGGAGGGGTACATAGCAAGGGATTAAGCAGAGCAGGGGAATAGAAAAGAGAGGAAGAGGACAAAAGAAGAAGGAGGAGGAGAGAGAGAGAGAGTGAAAGCCAGAGGGGAAAACAGTCTTTCAGATAACCTGGTGACTGACAGCTTCATTCCCCTGCCATAGAGATCAAGGCCTGAGCCAGGCAATTAGATCCAAAATGGCCTCCACAGTGTTCCTATCCCTGTCACTCAGATCATAGCCTTTCACCAAGACAGAGTGCTACTGCAGGTCATCAGAGCCATAATGGCCACCATAATGTTTGTATCCCTGTCGGAGTGGCAGGTCGATGGAACTTTAATGGCATCTGGACTGACTCTTCATATACCTGTTAGTGACAGCAGACCCCAGCCATCAGAGCCCTAATGGTGTCTAGAAAATATTGTTTCCAGCTCGTTAGGAAGCTGTAGTCCTGTCCTTAACAACAATGACAGCAAGTGGCAACACACACAGACACACTCACACACATTGTACAGAAACTGTGTGAGAAATTCTCTCCCGTCCTCTCATGTACCAGTCTCTTTACAGTATAGCTAGGTATCTTCTGAGGAAGGTATCGACCTGTCCTCCCTGTATCGACCTGTTCTCCCTGTATCGACCTGTCCTCCCTGTATCGATCTGTCCTCCCTGTATCGACCTGTTCTCCCTGTATCGATCTGTTCTCCCTGTATTGATCTGTTCTCCCTGTATCGATCTGTTCTCCCTGTATCGATCTGTCCTCCCTGTATCGACCTGTTCTCCCTGTATCGATCTGTTCTCCCTGTATCGACCTGTGCTCCCTGTATCGACCTGTTCTCCCTGTATCGATCTGTTCTCCCTGTATCGACCTGTTCTCCCTGTATCGACCTGTTCTCCCTGTATCGACCTGTTCTCCCTGTATCGACCTGTTCTCCCTGTATCGACCTGTTCTCCCTGTATCGATCTGTCCTCCCTGTATCGACCTGTTCTCCCTGTATCGACCTGTCCTCCCTGTATCGATCTGTCATCCCTGTATCGACCTGTTCTCCCTGTATCGATCTGTTCTCCCTGTATCGATCTGTTCTCCCTGTATCGATCTGTTCTCCCTGTATCGATCTGTCCTCCCTGTATCGACCTGTTCTCCCTGTATCGATCTGTTCTCCCTGTATCGACCTGTTCTCCCTGTATCGACCTGTTCTCCCTGTATCGATCTGTTCTCCCTGTATCGATCTGTTCTCCCTGTATCGACCTGTTCTCCCTGTATCGACCTATTCTCCCTGTATCAATCTGTCCTCCCTGTATCGATCTGTCCTCCCTGTATCGATCTGTTCTCCCTGTTTCGATCTGTTCTCCCTGTATTGATCTGTTCTGTATCGATCTGTTCTCCCTGTATCGATCTGTCCTCCCTGTATCAACCTGTTCTCCCTGTATCGATCTGTTCTCCCTGTATCGATCAGCTCTCCCTGTATCGATCAGCTCTCCCTGTATCGATCTGTTCTCCCTGTATCGATCTGTCCTCCCTGTATCGATCTGTTCTCCCTGTTTCGATCTGTTCTCCCTGTATTGATCTGTTCTGTATCGATCTGTTCTCCCTGTATCGATCTGTCCTCCCTGTATCAATCTGTTCTCCCTGTATCAATCTGTTCTCCCTGTATCAATCTGTTCTCCTTGTATCGATCTGTTCTCCCTGTATCGATCTGTTCTCCCTCTATCGATCTGCTCTCGCTGTATTGATCAGCTCTCCCTCAAAAACTGTAAACACACAACTAGCTGGCCTTACAGAGACACACATACTCCATTTGTTATCTGAGTATGTCATTAGCAATTATATAATCTGATTTTAAATCCTTCAGATCTATATTCTGACTCTCTCACATGTTTCTAATCATTCTGTTTTACATACCTGTTCTCTCTCTGAGCAGCTCAGGGAAGAGGGGAGTCTCCAAACGAGGTAGTCTTGATTAAGATGGAGAGAATTTGAGTGTGTGCGTGCATATGTTTGTATGCGTGTGTGCGTGTGTGTGTGTGTGTGCGTGAGTGTGTTTGTGTGTGTGTGTGTTAGCCTAACAGAGAGATAAAGCTTTGTCAGGCTAAATACCGTAGTGGGGCTTCCCAAAGAGGAGCAACACCATACAACAGCTGTTATCAATCCACATCTCTCTTCCTTCTATTCCCTCTCTTCCCTCTCTTCCCCTGTGAAGGATTTAAGTGTTTGGTGGGGGGATTTAGCTCTGTGACAGGAGGGAAGGGATGAACTGAGTGAGAGACAGGCTTTTTAATTTCAGTAAACAGTTGAGGGATGGGGCTGGAGAAATGTAACCACTCTCAAATTCATAGACAGAGCTATGGATGCAAGGACTGACCATCCATGATATCAAAATGATCGTTCTAACCATGTTATGAGGCTGTACAGTGTTTGTTTACATATACAATGGTTACAAACAAAGAAGTAAAACAAGCTTCTATTTTGAGTTCTGATGGGGTATGACAGTTGAACTATGCACATGTGGCATTTATACATTTACATTACATTTTAGTCATTTAGCAGACGCTCTTTTCCAGAGCGACTTACAGTTAGTGAATACATATTTTTTATACTGGCCCCCCGTGGGAATCGAACCCACAACCCTGGCGTTGCAAACGCCATGCTCTATCAACTGAGCTACATCCCTGCCGGCTATTCCCTCCCCTACCCTGGACAACGTTGGGCCAATTGTGCCCCGCCCATGAGTCTCCGGTCGTGGCCGGCTGCGACAGAGCCTGGATTCGAACCAGGATCGCTAGTGGCACAGTTAGCACTGCGATGCAGTGCCTTAGACCACTGCGCCACTTTATAAGTTATATTCTTTAAGAATCAATGGGTACACTATTATATCATTAATTTCTAAATCAAAAATGTTTTGTAGCAACTGCAGATTGCCCCTTTAGGTGTTTAATAGGTGTATAATATAAAGTATTATCTTATCTTAATTTCGATGTTCTATTATTTTTACCAAAGGCCTCTAATTGTATTGGTCTCAAATTGGGGATTTGATCATAAACAACAGAAGAGAAGACCAATATCCTTATATTGTGAACGTTATTTGAAATAAAGAGAATAGCAATCTTCTCCTATCTCACATACAGTGCATACAGAAATTATTCAGACCCCTTGACTTTTCCCACATTTTGTTACGTTACAGCCTTATTCTAAAATGGATTAAATTGTTTTTTCCCCCTCATCAAACTACACACAATACCCCATAATGACAACGCAAAAACAGGTTTTTAGAAATTTTTGCGAATGTATAAAAAATAAAAAATAAAAGGAAATATCACATTTACATAAGTATTCAGACCCTTTACTCAGTACTTTGTTGAAGCACCTTTAGCAGCGATTACAGCCTCGAGTCTTCTTGGGTATGACGCTACAAGCTTGGCACACCTGTATTTGGAAAGTTTCTCCCATTTTTCTCTGCAGATCCTCTCAAGCTCTGTCAGGTTGGATGGGGAGCGTCGCTGCACAGCTATTTTCAGGTCTCTCCAAAGAGGTTCGATCGGGTTCAAGTCCAGGCTCTGGCTGGGCCACTCAAGGACATTCAGAGACTTGTCCCGAAGCCACTCCTGTGTTGTCTTTACTGTGTGCTTAGGGTCATTGTCCTGTTGGAAGGTGAACCTTCGCCCCAGTCTGAGGTCCTGAGTGCTCTGGAGCAGGTTTTCATCAAGGATCTCTCTGTACTTTGCTTCGTTCATCTTTCCCTCGATCCTGACTAGTCTCCCAGTCCCTGGCGCTGAAAAACATCCCCACAGCTTGATGCTGCCACCACCAGGCTTCACCATAGGGATGGTGCCAGGTTTCCTCCAGATGTGACGTTTGGCATTGAGGCCAAAGAGTTCAATCTTGGTTTCATCAGTACGAGAGAACCTTGTTTCTCATGGTCAGAGAGTCTTTAGGTGCCTTTTGGCAAATACAGTGCCATCACTTTGGATGTCATGTGCCTTTTACTGAGGAGTGGCTTCCGTCTGGCCACTCTACCATAAAGGCCTGATTGGTGGAGTGCTGCAGAGATGGATGTCCTTCTGGAAGGTTCTACCATCTCCACAGAGGAACTCTGGAGCTCTGTCAGAGTGACCATCGGGTTCTTGGTCACCTCCCTGACCAAGGCCCTTCTCCCCAGATTGCACAGTTTGGCCGGGCGGCCAGCTCTAGGAAGAGTCTTGGTGGTTCCAAACTTCTTCCGTTTAAGAATGATGGAGGCCACTGTGTTCTTGGGGACCTTCGATGCTGCAGAAATGTTTTGGTACCCTTCCCCAGATCTGTGCCTCGACACAATCCTGCCTTTGAGCTCTACGGATAATTCCTTCGACCTCATGGCTTGGTTTTTGCTCTG
Organism: Coregonus lavaretus; assembly: GCF_964263955.1. Lineage (NCBI taxonomy): Eukaryota > Metazoa > Chordata > Actinopteri > Salmoniformes > Salmonidae > Coregonus > Coregonus lavaretus. The sequence goes on from NW_028156743.1 coordinate 12,603, forward strand.
GCATGCACTGTCAACTGTGGGACCTTACAGTGAGGGAAAAAAGTATTTGATCCCCTGCTGATTTTGTACGTTTGCCCACTGACAAAGAAATGATCAGTCTATAATTTTAATGGTAGGTTTATTTGAACAGTGAGAGACAGAATAACAACAAAAAAATCCAGAAAAACGCATGTCAAAAATGTTATAAATTGATTTGCATTTTAATGAGGGAAATAAGTATTTGACCCCTCTGCAAAACATGACTTAGTACTTGGTGGCAAAACATTTGTTGGCAATCACAGAGGTCAGACGTTTCTTGTAGTTGGCCACCAGGTTTGCACACATCTCAGGAGGGATTTTGTTCCACTCCTCTTTGCAGATCTTCTCCAAGTCATTAAGGTTTCGAGGCTGACGTTTGGCAACTCGAACCTTCAGCTCCCTCCACAGATTTTCTATGGGATTAAGGTCTGGAGACTGGCTAGGCCACTCCAGGACCTTAATGTGCTTCTTCTTGAGCCACTCCTTTGTTGCCTTGGCCGTGTGTTTTGGGTCATTGTCATGCTGGAATACCCATCCACGAACCATTTTCAATGCCCTGGTTGAGGGAAGGAGGTTCTCACCCAAGATTTGACGGTACATGGCCCTGTCCATCATCCCTTTGATGCGGTGAAGTTGTCCTGTCCCCTTAGCAGAAAAACACCCCCAAAGCATAATGTTTCCACCTCCATGTTTGACGTTGGGGATGGGGTGTTCTTGGGGTCATAGGCAGCATTCCTCCTCCTCCTCCAAACACGGCGAGTTGAGTTGATGCCAAAGAGCTCGATTTTGGTCTCATCTGACCACAACACTTTCACCCAGTTCTCCTCTGAATCATTCAGATGTTCATTGGCAAACTTCAGACGGCCCTGTATATGTGCTTTCTTGAGCAGGGGGACCTTGCGGGCGCTGCAGGATTTCAGTCCTTCACGGCGTAGTGTGTTACCAATTGTTTTCTTGTTGACTATGGTCTCAGCTGCCTTGAGATCATTGACAAGATCCTCCCGTTTAGTTCTGGGCTGATTCCTCACCGTTCTCATGATCATTGCAACTGCACGAGGTGAGATCTTGCATGGAGCCCCAGGCCGAGGGAGATTGACAGTTATTTTGTGTTTCTTCCATTTGCGAATAATCGCACCAACTGTTGTCACCTTCTCACCAAGCTGCTTGGCGATGGTCTTGTAGCCCAGTCCAGCCTTGTGTAGGTCTACAATCTTGTCCCTGACATCCTTGGAGAGCTCTTTGGTCTTGGCCATGGTGGAGAGTTTGGAATCTGATTGATTGATTGCTTCTGTGGACAGGTGTCTTTTATACAGGTAACAAGCTGAGATTAGGAGCACTCCCTTTAAGAGTGTTCTCCCATTCTCCGCTCGTTACCTGTATAAAAGACACCTGGGAGCCAGAAATCTTTCCGATTGAGAGGGGGACAAATACTTCATTAAAATGCAAATCAATTTATAACATTTCTGACATGCGTTTTTCTGGATTTTTTTGTTGTTATTCTGTCTCTCACTGTTCAAATAAACCTACCATTAAAATTATAGACTGATCATTTCTTTGTCAGTGGGCAAACGTACAAAATCAGCAGGGGATCAAATACTTTTTTCCCTCACTGTATATAGACAGGTGTGTGCCTTCCCAAATCATGTCCAATCAATTGAATTTACCACAGGTGGACTCCAATCAAGTTGTAGAAACATCTCAAGGATGATCAATGGAAACAGGATGCACCTGAGCTCAATTTCGAGTCTCATAGCAAAGGGTCTGAATACTGTTGTAAATAAGGTATTTCTGTTTATTTATTGTTATAAATTTGCAAACATTTCTAGAAACCTGTTTTCGCTTGGTCATTATGGGGTATTGTGTGTAGATTGATGAGGAAAAACATTTATTTAATACATTTTAGAATTAAGCTGTAACGTAACAAAGTGGAAAAAGGGAAGGGGTCTGAATACTTTCCGAATGCACTGTAGTCACATATTGGGTGTTATTATACATCTCTCTCCACTGTCTGAATAAAACAATATTACATCTCTCTCCACTGTCTGAATAAAACAATATTACATCTCTTATTACAGACCAGTGACCACCACCTCATTGACATGTACACAGAGTGTACAAAATTAAGGACACCTGTGCTGTGTTCGAATACCCATACTAACATACTGTATACTACATACTTAATGAGTATATACTACATACTATAGACTATTAGTTCGTTTTAGTATACTGTAAACAAACAGTATCCTTTCAGTTGAGGATACTAGCGCTTCGCGTGTCTACCAGAAGTTGATGCTGTTGCTATGCAACCTCTTGGTAGCTTGTTAGCATAACAATTGACTATTTAGACATTTTATGATTTTTACGTGTTCGTAAATTCAAAATGGAGAGCCAGAGAGCGCTCAGAGTGCGCTCTGGGCGTTCGTAAATCCAGAGCATTGTCAGATTGTCCGTTCGTAAATTAAGACCCACTTGATGCTCTGGCCGAGGAGTAGGGTTGATCCGAGCGTTCTGACCTCACAACCGCAGTCAAACACCCAAACTAACTGGCTAAAGTTGGCTAGCTTGCTAGCTACTTCCAGACACAAATGAGAGAACACCTCAATGACCATTTACAGTGGGGGAAAAAAGTATTTAGTCAGCCACCAATTGTGCAAGTTCTCCCACTTAAAAAGATGAGAGAGGCCTGTAATTTTCATCATAGGTACACGTCAACAATGACAGACAAATTGTGGAAAAAGAATCCAGAAAATCACATTGTAGGATTTTTAATGAATTTATTTGCAAATTATGGTGGAAAATAAGTATTTGGTCACCTACAAACAAGCAAGATTTCTGGCTCTCACAGACCTGTAACTTCTTCTTTAAGAGGCTCCTCTGTCCTCCACTCGTTACCTGTATTAATGGCACCTGTTTGAACTTGTTATCAGTATAAAAGACACCTGTCTACAACCTCAAACAGTCACACTCCAAACTCCACTATGGCCAAGACCAAAGAGCTGTCAAAGGACACCAGAAACAAAATTGTAGACCTGCACCAGGCTGGGAAGACTGAATCTGCAATAGGTAAGCAGCTTGGTTTGAAGAAATCAACTGTGGGAGCAATTATTAGGAAATGGAAGACATACAAGACCACTGATAATCTCCCTCAATCTGGGGCTTCACGCAAGATCTCACCCCGTGGGGTCAAAATGATCACAAGAACGGTGAGCAAAAATCCCAGAACCACACGGGGGGACCTAGTGAATGACCTGCAGAGAGCTGGGACCAAAGTAACAAAGCCTACCATCAGTAACACACTACGCCGCCAGGGACTCAAATCCTGCAGTGCCAGACGTGTCCCCCTGCTTAAGCCAGTACATGTCCAGGCCCGTCTGAAGTTTGCTAGAGTGCATTTGGATGATCCAGAAGAGGATTGGGAGAATGTCATATGGTCAGATGAAACCAAAATATAACTTTTTGGTAAAAACTCTGAGTTGCATCCAAAGAACACCATACCTACTGTGAAGCATGGGGGTGGAAACATCATGCTTTGGGGCTGTTTTTCTGCAAAGGGACCAGGATGACTGATCCGTGTAAAGGAAAGAATGAATGGGGCCATGTATCGTGAGATTTTGAGTGAAAACCTCCTTCCATCAGCAAGGGCATTGAAGATGAAACGTCGCTGGGTCTTTCAGCATGACAATGATCCCAAACACACCGCCCGGGCAACGAAGGAGTGGCTTCGTAAGAAGCATTTCAAGGTCCTGGAGTGGCCTAGCCAGTCTCCAGATCTCAACCCCATAGAAAATCTTTGGAGGGAGTTGAAAGTCTGTGTTGCCCAGTGACAGCCCCAAAACATCACTGCTCTAGAGGAGATCTGCATGGAGGAATGGGCCAAAATACCAGCAACAGTGTGTGAAAACCTTGTGAAGACTTACAGAAAACGTTTGACCTGTGTCATTGCCAACAAAGGGTATATAACAAAGTATTGAGAAACTTTTGTTATTGACCAAATACTTATTTTCCACCATAATCTGCAAATAAATTCACTAAAAATCCTACCATGTGATTTTCTGGATATTTTTTTTTCTCATTTTGTCTGTCATAGTTGACTTGTACCTATGATGAAAATGACATGCCTCTCTCATCTTTTTAAGTGGGAGAACTTGCACAATTGGTGGCTGACTAAATACTTTTTTCCCCCACTGTAACTCGCCCTAGCAGAGCTGGTTAGGCTGTTTTCATGTTATCCAGAGCTTTGGTTACTGTAACTGTGCTGCTGGCAACAATTTAATTATGCTTTTTTTTGCCAACATTTACTGACACCGGCCATATTCAACAGGTGTTGAGCGTTCGTAAATTAATCAGTTATTCTGCACTCTGGCACACTCAGATGAGAGTGCTCTGAAATCGTAGTAGATAGCCAGAGTGAATTTACGAACGCGCCCTCAGACGAGAGTGCTCTGAAATCGTAGTAGATAGCCAGAGTGAATTTACGAACGCGCCCTCAGACGAGAATGCTCTGAAATCGGAGTAGATAGCCAGAATGAACAATGTGTATTCGAACACAGCTCTGCTCTTTCCATGACATAGACTGACCAGGTGAATCCAGGTGAAAGCTATGATCCCTTATTGATGTCAGTTGTTAAATCCATTTCTATCAGTGTAGATGAAGGGGAGGAGACAGGTTAAAGAAGGATTTTTAAGCCTTGAGACAATTGAGACATGGATTGTGTATGTGTGCCATTCAGAGGGTGAATGTGCAAGACAAAATATTTAAATGCCTTTGAACGGGGTATGGTAGTAGGTGTCAGGCTCACTGGTTTGTTTCAAGAACTGCAACGCCGCTGGGTTTTTCACGCTCAACAGTTTCCCGTGTGTGTCAAGAGTGGTCCACCACCCTAAGGACATTCAGCCAACTTGACACAACTGTGGGAAGCGTTGGAGTCAACATGGGCCAGCATCCCTGTGGAACACTTTCGACACCTTGTAGAGTCCGTGCCTCGACGAATTGAGGCTGTTCTGAGGGCAACTCAATAATGGGACGGTGTTCCTAACACACACACACACACACACACACACAAACACACACACAAAGAGACATGAACCAGGCAGCAGACTTGCAATGGGATGGATTTGGAATCTTAAAAAGTGTCTGTGTGTATTTATACTAATATCCCTGTGTGTGTCTCTGTCTCTCCAGAAGGGACCCCCTACACGTGGTGGGTGGGTAGGAGCAGTGAGAAACATTTCTACTGGGGAGGATCAGGCCCGGGGATACAGAAGTGTTCCTGTGGTATCGACAGGAACTGTACTGACCCCAAATACGACTGTAACTGTGACGCTGACAACAAACAATGGTGAGTACAGGCGTGGGGGAGTGTGTGTGTGTGTGTGTGTGTGTGTGTGTGTGTGTGTGTGTGTGTGGTTGGTTGGTTGGTTGGTTAGGTGTGTGTGTAGGTGTGTGTGCGTGTGCAGTTACATTTGCATGTGTTTCTGATTGAAATAACATTTTACATGTATTTTGCGGCCTCGTTTGAACGCATTTGTGGAAAGAGTATCTGCTGAATGACTGATTTATTGAATGTAAATATAACGGACAGGGTTAGTGTTGTGTGTTGAGGCAGTGAGCAATGTCTCCCCTCTCCCCCTCTCCCCCTCTCCCCCTCTCTCTCCCCCTCACCCTCTCTCCCCCTTTCTTCCTCTCTCCCTCTCCCTCTCTCTCCCCTCTCTCTCCCCCTCACCCCCTCTCTCCTTCTCCCCCCTCCCCCTCTCTCTCCCCCTCACTCTCTCTCCCCCTTTCTTCCTCTCTCCCTCTCCCTCTCTCTCCCCTCTCTCTCCCCCTCACCCCCTCTCTCCTTCTCCCCCCTCCCCCTCTCTCTCCCCCTCTCTCCCCTCTCTCTCCCCTCACTCCCTCTCCCCCTCTCTCCCCCTCTCCCCCTCTCTCCCCTCTCTCTCCCCTCTCTCTCCCCCTCTCCCTCTCTCCCCTCGCTCTCCCCCTCACCCCCTCTCTCCCTCTCTCCCTCTCTCCCCTCTCCCCCTCTCCTCTCTGTCTCCCCCTCTCCCCTCTCTCTTCCCAACACCCTGTCTCTCTTTCCTTCTCTCTCTCTTTCTCTTTTTACGATAACAGATGAGTGTTATTGTCTCTCTCCCTCTTTCCATTAATAATGTGTGTATTCATGTTTTTCCTCCGGTTGTGTGAGTATGTGAGCTATAGCCCACATGTCTATTTCCCCTCATTACACATATGTTGGGATCATCACACACACACACACACACACACACACAGTCTTGTACAGTTAACCTTGTGGGGACACACAATTCAGTCCCATTCAAAATCCTATTTTCCCTAATCCCCAACCCTAAACCTAACCCTAACCCATACTCTTACCCTTAACCTTAACCTTAACCTTAACCCTAACCCTAAACCTAACCCTAGCTCCTAACCCTAACCCTAAACCTAACCCTAGGTCCTAACCCTAAAACTAACCCTAGCTCCTAACCCTAACCCTAACACTAATTCTAACCTTAACCCTAAACCACCTAGAAATAGCATTTGACCTCGTGGGGACTAACAAAATGTCCCCAGGGAACTTCTGGTCCCCACAAGTATAGTTAAACAAGTCTGTACACACACACACACACACACACACACACACACACACTTGGCCTCACAGTGAGTGCTCTCATTGTGTCGTCTGCTTGTTAGTCCTCATAAAAGACATAGAACATCAAGCAGATAATGAGGACAAATACAGACTGCTTCAGAACAAAGACCATTCTTTTAAAAGTAGTTAACGCTTAACACGTATTTTTCACGTCTGTGTCTCTCTCCTTCCTTCATTCATTGCACAATCTTTCTTCTCTTTACGCAATAATTGTCATCTAGAAAAATACTATCTAGTTATACG
>NW_028156742.1:0-40000 GCF_964263955.1 Coregonus lavaretus
GCCCTCTCTCTCTCTCTCTCGCTCTCTTTATCTCTCTCACTCTCTCTCGCCTTCTCTCTCTCTCTCTCTCTCTCTCTCTCTCTCTCTCTCTCTCTCTCTCTCTCTCTCTCTCTCACCTTCTCTCTCTCACTCTCTCCCTACCCCCCTCTCTCTCTCTCGCCCTCTCTCTCGCCCTCTCTCTTTTTCTCTCTCTCTATCTCTCTCGCTCTCTTTATCTCTCTCTCTCTCTCTCTCTCTTGCCTTCTCTCTCTCTCTCTCCCTCCCTTCCTCCCTCTCTCTATCTCGCCCCCTCTCTCTCTCTCTCTCTCTCACTAGGGCCACTTGGGAGCTGCTGGAAAAGAAGGGAAACAAGGAATGAAGGGAGCAAAGGTAAGGAAGTGTGGAACACTCAACAACACTCAACTCATTAATGAAATATGAAAAAAAAGTTCCCCTAAAATAAAAGGCTACTACTACATTGTATTCAACGATCATACAGTACACCACACATGTCAGTTTTCCTCCGTTTTGTTTTCCTCACCACCCTTTCATTCTCTCCCCCTCTTTCCTTCCTTTAGGGGGCCAATGGGGCTGAGGGGCTGGTGGGGAGGAAAGGGCCAGTGGGGCCCCAGGGACATTCAGGGAAGCCTGGCCCAGAGGGCCTCCGAGGGATCCCAGGCCCCGGGGTGAGTCCCTCTCTCCTCTCCTCTCCTTACTCTAACTCAAACAGACATCTCCCTCTACTGTAGCCTGTGGGTCTGGCTGCTCCACTGATGATTTCTCCCTAATTTGTTTAGTATAAACTGTCATTGGTTTACTATCAACATGCATGGTGCATCTCAGTACAACCAGCAACAAGGCTTGGGGACATATTTTCATATGACCTTCAGTAACCCCAGTCATTGCTGGATCCCTTCACTAATTTATTAACCCCTATCTGTGTTTTTATTTGCAGGGAGAGCAAGGGTTAAACGGCCCCCCAGGCCAGACGGGACCCCCTGGACCCATGGTAAGACCCCCACGCTTAATACATGTTCATATGTCAACCTACTGTACTGTTATTGCCCCTCTTTCACATAACATACGGTCAATTCCAGTGATACTGTACGTCAATTACGTTTCACCCATGTGTAACCATGTAGTGTAAATGTGAATTTGTGTTGTTCCCAGGGCCCCCCAGGACTGCCAGGTTTGAACGGAGACCCAGGCAGGAAGGGAGATAAGGGTCATGGTGGTCTGATCGGTCTGATCGGACCTCCAGGAGAGCTAGGAGAGAAGGGAGACAGAGGCCTGCCCGGAAATCAGGGCACACAAGGAACGAAAGGAGACGGGGGTAAGGGTGGCCTCCCTGGCCCTACCGGCCCCCCAGGACCCCCTGGACTTTCTGTAAGTGCCCCCTCCTCCGTCCCCCCACCCCACTCAACTCTTCATAGTTGTATTTGCTTTACTCTGCTATTACTGTTCCTATTTCAAAATGACCTCTCTTTCCCTGTTAGGGTGCAGTTGGTGAGAGAGGATCCAAGGGAGACCTGGTGAGTCAAGTCATCTGACTGTATCTCCACATTGTCATTCCTCTCCTTACACACCCGCCTATAGCTAGCAGCTGCCAGGAGTATATGCTGCCAGACAAGCCGTTGTCTCGCCAAATTAACCATCGTTCAGCCTAATTTTCTACATGTGTTTTTTAAATGTATTTTGGCCTTAAAAGCGTGCCCATACAGTGATGTATTGTTCCTGTGGGTACAATGTATTTTAATAGGATTTAGTGGTGCGGTGTGATGTTATGAGAAGTACCAAAGTGTGTCATCTAGAGAGCAGGGGCTTTGGCCACAGACTGCTGATGCACAGAGCTGGATAATCCTATAAACCCTAGAACCATATCTGCCAGGATCAAAGAGGGATTTGGCAAACTGGTGTGAGAGTCGCTCCAGGTGACCGGATGATTGAAGCAGGATTTTGTTCCACTCTTTTCTTCAGGGCGCCATCGGACCCCAAGGAGACACTGGACCCGCCGGATCTCCCGGTCCCCCTGTAAGTCCTCCACACACACACCTCCCTACCTCCACACTTCTTATCCACCCCATCTTTCTCTTTCTGTTTCTCTCCGTCCCCTCTTTTCCTTCTCATCACCTGTTGTTGTTCAACCACACACACCTCCACGCCTCTCCTTCCCCGCATCTTTCTCTCTTTCTTTCTGCCTCTCCCAGTCACCGTTATTTCTTGTCATCTATCTATCTTCCACTTGTGTTCCTTCCCTCCAGGGTCCACCTGCCACCATGGTCCAGCCGCTGCCCATCAGAGACCACGAGGGCCGGAGGAAGAGGAAGAGGCACTCTAGGATGGTGCAAGGAGGCGCAGCTCCCTACGAGGAGGTGGAGATGAAGATGGATCTGGAGGAGGAGGAGTTCCTGCAGGCAGACCAACCCGTGCTGGAGGAGGCAGAGGGCATGGAGGAGGTGTTTGCCTCCCTCACCTCCATGAAGACAGAGGTCGAGCTGATGAGGAAGCCCCTGGGGACCTTTGAGAGCCCCGCCCGCACCTGCAAGGAGCTCATGATGATCCAGCCTGACTACAAAGATGGTCAGCACATCACCTCATCACCCTCGTATCACACATATGCCCCCTCATCACCCTGCATTGGCACTCATATTGATGTGAACATGTACAGTGCCTATAGAAAGTCTACACCCCCTTGAACTTTCAAAAAATATATATAAATAAAATATAGTCGTTGCATAAGTATTCACCCCCTTTGTTTAGGCAAGCCTAAATTAGTTCAGAGGTAAAATTTGGCTTAACAAATCACATAATAAGTTACATGGACTCAGTCTGTGTGAAATAATAGGAGTTGACATGATTTTTGAATGACTACCTCTCCCTCTGTCCCCCATACATACAACATCTATCTGTAAGGTCCCTCAGTCAAGTATTGAATTTCAAGCACAGATGAAACTACAAAGACCAGGGAGCTTTTCGAAAGCCTCATAAAGAAGGACAGTGATTGGTAGATGGGTAACAATAACAAATCAGACATTGAGTATATCTTTAAGCATGGTCAAGTTAATAATTATGCTATGGATAATGTATAGTGCATTCGGAAAATATTCAGACCCCTTGACCTTTTCCACATTTTGTTACGTTACAGCCTTATTCTAAAATCAATCTACACACAACACCAAGTAATAACAAAGCAAAAACATCACATTTACATAAGTATTCAGACCCTTTACTCAGTACTTTGTTGAAGCACCTTTGGCAGCAATTACAGCCTCGAGTCTTCTTGGGTATGACGCTACAAGCTTGGCACACCTGTATTTGTTGAGTTTCTCCCATTCTTCTCTGCTGATCCTCTCAAGCTCTGTCAGGTTGGATGGGGAGCGTCGCTTTACAGCTATTTTCAGGTCTCTCCAGAGATGTTTGATTGAGTTCAAGTCCGGGCTCTGGCTGGGCCACTCAAGGACATTCAGAGACTTGTCCCGAAGCCAATCCTGCATTGTCTTGGCTGTGTGCTTAGTGTTGTTGTCCTGTTGGAAGGTGAACCTTCGCCTCAGTCCGAGGTCCTGAGCGCTCTAGACCAGGTTTTCATCAAGGATCTCGCTGTACTTTGCTCCGTTCATCTTTCCCTCGATCCTGACTAGTCTCCCAGTCCATGCCGCTGAAAATCATCCCCACAGCATGGTGCTGCCACCACCATGCCATGCTTCACCGTAGGGATGATGCCAAGTTTCCTCCAGATGTGACACTTGGCATTCAGGCCAAATAGTTCAATCTTGGTTTCATCAGACCAGAGAATCTTGTTTCTCATGGTCTGAGTCCTTTAGGTGCCTTTTGGCAAACTCCAAGCGGGCTGTCATGTGCCTTTTACTGAGGATTGGCTTCCATCTGGCCACTCTACCATAAAGGCCTGATTGGTGGAGTGCTGGAGAGATGGTTGTCCTTCTGGAAGGTTCTCCCATCTCCACAGAGGAACTCTGGAGCTCTGTCAGAGTGACCATTGGGTTCTTGGTCACCTCCCTGACCAAGGCTCTTCTCCCCCGATTGCTCAGTTTGGCCGGGCAGCCAGCTCTAGGAAGAGTCTTGGTGGTTCCTAACTTCTTATGATGGAATGATGGAAGCCACTGTTTTCTTGGGGACCTTCAATGCTGCAGACATTTTTTGGTACCCTTCCCCAGATCTGTGCCTCGACACAAATATTCCAAGACATGCATATGTATGCAACAAGGCACTAAAGTAATACTGCAAAAAACACAGCAAAGGAATACACTTTTTGGCCTAAATGCGCAAAGCCTTATGTTTGGGGAAAATCCAACACAACACATCACTGAGTAACTGCCTCTTTATTTTCAAGCATGGTGGTGGCTGCAACATGGTATGGGTATGCTTAACATCGGCAAAGACAGGGGAGTTTTTCAGGATAAAAAGAAAAGGGATGAAGCACAGCCAAAATCCTAGAAGAAAACCTGCTTCAGTCTGCTTTACACCAGACACTGGGAGAGGAATTCACCTTTCAGCAGGACAATAACCTACAACACAAAGCCAGATTTACACTGGAGTTGCTTAGCAAGAAGACAGTGAATGTTCCTGGGTGGCCAAGTTACAGTTTGACTTAAATCTGCTTGAAAATATATGGCAAGACTTGAAAATTGCTGTCTAGCCATGATCCCCAACACCTTGAAAGAGCTTGAAGAATTTAGAAAAGAATAATGGGCAAATATTGCACAATACAAGTGTGCAAGGCTCATATGAGACTTACCCAAGAGGACTCACAGCTGTAATCACTGCCAAAGGTGTTTATACTGTAACACGTATTGATTCTGAGGTTTGAATATTTATCTAATCAAGGTATATTAGTGTTTTATTTTTCATTATTTAAAAAAATATATATAAATCATTTTTCTTCCACTTTGACATTACAGAGGATTTTGTGTAGATCGTTGACAAAAAAATGACAATTAAATTCATTTTAATCCCACTTTGTAACACAATAAAATCTAAAGAAATCCAAGGGGGGTGTAGACTTTCTATAGGCACTGTATTTGATTGTGCAAATGAGCCACCAGATCCTCAAATAGCCCTTTCTCATGCTTGATCTGCTGTCCCGTATTGAAATGACACCCCTGTCTCTGTCTCCGTCCCTGTCCCAGGTGACTACTGGATCGATCCCAACCAGGGCTGTCACAGGGACGCCATCAAGGTCTTCTGTAACTTCACCGCTGAGGGAGAGACCTGTCTCTACACTGACAAGAGGATTGAAACTGTGAGTCTCAAACTACCTTGATGTCTGCTCACATCAACCTAACTAGAACACTGTATTAGTGTACAATACATATTCACTGGCCTCAGACCAACTGGTGTTTTACAGAAGCGCTATCTTGATTTTACCCTATTTTTCACAGCAGGAAAATAATCCAGCAGCAACAGGAAATGTGAATTATTATGTGGATTATAATTAATGGACATTTTTTAGGGGTTAATAATTTTTTGGTTACATTTTTCACTACGGCAAATCAAGTCTGACATTTTAAAGTGGAAATTACAAACGTTAGAAGCATTTAAAGACCTTGAATACACTACAATTTGTATTTCATGCAGGAAAATGATCCGAAACAAGTGTGATCAAATTAAGATAGCAGATCTGTACATCCTTAGAAGCCTGTGTTACAGAGATTCCTTGTTCCCTTCTCTATTCTTGTGAACAGGTGAAGCTAGCAGCCTGGAACAAAGAGAAGCCAGGAAACTGGTTCAGCCAATACAGGAAAGGCAAACAGGTACTGACCACTTTCAACTGCTGCCATTCATTTAAGTGTTTCCAAAAACCAGCTAGATTGTATTAATTTAGATGGAGTGCATTTGAATAATAATCATGTGTATAATTGAGTAGATGTGTATGTGTGTGAGCATGTGCGTGATTGAACCCACTGTCTAATTGAGTGTTAATGTACAGTACCAGTCAAAAGTTTGGACACACCTACTCATTCAAGGGTTTTTCTTTATTTTTACTATTTTCTACATTGTAGAATAATAGTGAAGACATCAAAACTAAGAAATAACACATATGGAATCAGGTAGTAACCAAAAAAGTGTTAAACATATCAAAATATATTTTATATTTGAGATTCTTCAAAGTAGCCACCCTTTGCCTTGATGACAGCTTTGCACACTCTTGGCATTCTCTCAACCAGCTTCACCTGGAATGCTTTTCCAACAGTCTTGAAGGAGTTCCCACATATGCTGAGCACTCGTTGGCTGCTTTTCCTGATGCAGCACTCCATCACTCTCCTTCTTGGTCAAATAGCCCTTACACACTCAAGGTCTGTTTTGGGTCACTGTCCTGTTGAAAAACAAATGATAGTCCCACTAAGCGCAAACCAGATGGGATGGTGTATCGCTGCAGAATGCTGTTGTAGCCATGCTGGTTAAGTGTGCTTTGAATTCTAAATAAATCACAGACAGTGTCACCAGCAAAGCACCCCCACACCATCACATCTCCTCTTCCATGCTTCACGGTGGGAACCACACATGCGGAGATCATCCGTTCACCTACTCTGCGTCTCACAAAGACACGGCGGTTGGAACCAAAAATCTCAAATTTGGACTCATCAACCAAAGGACAGATTTCCACCGGTCTAATGTCCATTGCTCGTGTTTCTTGGCCCAAGCAAGTCTCTTCTTCTTAATGATTTAGTAGTGGTTTCTTTGCAGCAATTCGACCATGAAGGCCTGATTCACGCAGTCTCCTCTGAACAGTTGATGTTGAGATGTGTCTGTTACTTTTTTATTTGGGCTGCAATCTGAGGTGCAGTTATTCTAATGAACTTATCCTCTGCAGCAGAGGTAACTCCGGGTCTTGCTTTCCTGTGGCGGTCCTCATGAGAGCCAGTTTCATCATACAGTGAAGGAAAAAGTATTTGATCCCCTGCTGATTTTGTGCGTTTGCCCACTGACAAAGAAATTATCAGTCTATAATTTTAATGGTAGGTTTATTTGAACAGTGAGAGACAGAATAACAACAAAAAAATCCAGAAAAACGCATGTCAAAAATGTTATAAATTGATTTGCATTTTAATGAGGGAAATAGCACTTGATGGTTTTTGCAACTGCACTTGAAGAAACTTTTAAAGTTCTTGAAATGTTCCGCATTGACTGACCTTCATGTCTTAAAGTAATGATGGACTGTCGTTTCTCTTTGCTTATTTGAGCTGTTCTTGCCATAATATGGACTTGGTATTTGACCAAATAGGGCTATCTTCTGTATACCAACCCTACCTTGTCACAACACAACTGATTGGCTCAAACACATTAGGAAGGAAAAAAAATCCACAAATTAACTTTTAACAAGGCACACCTGTTAATTGAAATGCATTCCAGGTGACTACTGTCGTGGTATAAATATTTGACTAATAGATAATCAACTCAAAAATATCTCTCAAGACACCGGAGCTTGTGAATTCAAGAATTAGACTTTATTGCAAAACAAAGCCGAGTTTGCCCCATGGAACAACTGTCTCTCTCTGGCTTAGAGATCTCTTATATACACACAGATGAAAAAAAACATGCGTACATTCCTAACTTTTTTTAGTTCTGCCCCACCCTTCTTTTTCAACGTCCAGCTGTCACACAATGTCCACTCCAAAAGGTCATGAATGCTTTTTTCTATATGAAGCCTCTCATTCTATCATTCTATTGGCTGCGTGGCTTAGGCCCCTTCTTAAAAAAGAACTACGGTAATGCATACCATGTGTCTATAACAAGCCCATGGCCACAGTTTGAGAGCCCCTGCGACAGAGCACATACATTCATTTAAACATAATCATGTTTATTACTAATATTATTATTTTACCTTTGACCTCTCCCTACTTTTGCCTTAATGATACATAAATAATACCATACTACCTCATGAAGCAGGTTGAGAGAATACCAAAAGTGTGCAAAGCTGTCATCAAGGCAAAGGGTGGCTACTTTGAAGAATCTCAAATATACAATATATGTAGATTTGTTTAACACTTTTTTGGTTACTACATGATTCCATATGTGTTATTTCATAGTTTTGATGTCTTCACTATTATTCTACAATGTAGAAAATAGTAAGAATAAAGAAAAACCCTTGAATGAGTAGGTGTGTCCAAACTTTTGACTGGTACTGTATGTGCCCATGTATGATACAGTTGAAGTCGGAAATGTATCTACACTAAGGTTGGAGTCATTAAAACTCGTTTTTCAACCACTCCATAATTCACTGTATCACAATTCCAGTAGGTCAAAAGTTTACATACACTAAGTTGACGGTACCTTTAAACAGCTTGGAAAATTCCAGAAAATGATGTCATGGCTTTAGAAGCTTCTGATAGGCTAATTGACATAATTTGAGACAATTGGAGGTGTACCTGTGGATGTATTTCAAGGCCTACCTTCAAACTCAGTGCCTCTTTGCTTGACATCAAAATCAAAAGAAATCAGCCAAGACCTCAGAAAAAGAATTGTAGACCTCCACAAGTTTGGTTCATCCTTGGGAGCAATTTCCAAACGCCTGAAGGTACCACATTCATCTGTACAAACCATAGTAAGCAAGTATAAACACCATGGGACCACGCAGCCGTCATACCGCTCAGGAAGGAGACGCGTTCTGTCTCCTAGAGATGAACGTACTTTAGTGCGAAAAGTGCAAATCAATCCCAGAACAACAGCAAAGGACCTTGTGAAGATGCTGGAGGAAACAGGTACAAAAGTATCTATATCCACAGTAAAACAAGTCCTATATCGACATAACCTGAAAGGCCGCTCAGCAAGGAAGAAGCCACTGCTCCAAAACCGCCATAAAAAAGCCAGACTACGGTTTGCAACTGCACATGGGATCGTACTTTTTGGAGAAATGTCCTCTGGCCATAATGACCATCGTTATGTTTGGAGGAAAAAGGGGGTGCTTGCAAGACGAAGAACACCATCCCAACCGTGAAGCACTGGGTTGGCAACATCATGCTGTGGTGGTGCTTTGCTGCAGGAGGGACTGGTGCACTTTACAAAATAGATGTCATCATGAGGAAGGAAAATTATGTGGATATATTGAAGCAACATCTCAAGACATCAGTCAGGACGTTAAAGTTTGGTCGCAAATGGGTCTTCCAAATGGACAATGACCCCAAGCATACTTCCAAAGTTGTGGCAAATTGGCTTAAGGACAACAAAGTCAAGGTATTGGAGTGGCCATCAAAAAGCCCTGACCTCAATCCAATAGAAAATGTGTGGGCAGAACTGAAAAAGCGTGTGCGAGCAAGGAGGCCTACAAACCTGATTCAGTTACACCAGCTCTGTCAGGAGTAATGGGCCAAAATTCACCCAACTTATTGTGGGAAGCTTGTGGAAGGCTACCCGAAACATTTGACCCAAGTTAAACAATTTAAAGCAATGGTACCAAATACTAATTGAGTGTATGTAAACTTCTGACTCACTGGGAATGTGATGAAAGAAATAAAAGCTGAAAGAAATAATTCTCTCTACTATTATTCTGACATTTCACATTCTTAAAATAAAGTGGTGATCCTAACTGACCTAAGACAGGGAATTTTTACTAGGATTAAATTGTGAAAAACTGAGTTTAAATGTATTTGGCTAAGGTGTATGTAAACTTCCGACTTCAACTGTATTTGTGTTCTCTGCTTGCAGTAGTGAGTGAGTCACACAGAGCTATTGGCAGCAGTGGGGTCTCATTGAAGAGCATTCAGAGCTTTGAGCACTGGCCTTTCATGTGCACCTGACCCGACATCCCTTAACACAGAGAGATAATCACTTCTCTGCCAGCCCAATGCCTCTCACTGACTCTTTCACACCCACGCCATTGTGTCCTTTTCTTTCTTTCTTTCTTTCTTTCTTTCTTTCTTTCTTTCTTTCTTTCTTTCTTTCTTTCTTTCTTTCTTTCTTTCTTTCTTTCTTTCTTTCTTTCTTTCTTTCTTTCTTTCTTTCTTTCTTTCTTTCTCTCTCACTAACTCTCTCTCTTTCTCTCCGACTCTCTTATTCTGACTCTCTAGGCAAATTACTGTAACCTTTGTCCCCTCCTCTCCTCGGGTTGTGAGATTTCTAAGAGAGAGAAAAGGTTCATGATAACACAATTGACCCTAGCCTTCCTCTGTTCACCAGGGTGGATATAGTGCTCTGTCGCCAGCATTAACTCTGTCAGCTTGGTTTTGTGTTAACCACTGCTGCTGCCCTGCAACCTGTATAACAGAGTCAAAACTGGAGGCCTATGTGGGATTCAGTGTCTTTAATGCCATTAGTGGCCAGGAAAACCTCTAGGCTATAGCCCAGGGGTTTTCCTGCCCAGGTTATTTGGTCATGGAAAAACTCCTGGCCCTAGCCATTCTAGATTGAATTTATATAGTGCTTTACCAGATGCTCTACTACATTTGATATGTGGCTGACATGGTCATTGAGAGTTATTTTGTTGTTGTTGTCATATCAAATTACAATCTTGTCTCATTGCTGCAACTCCCCAACGGGCTCAGGAGAGGTGAAGGTCGAGTCATGTGTCCTCCGAAACATGACCAGCCAAACCGTGCTCCTTAACCCAGAAGCCAACACCGTTCAACTGACGACCAAATTCAGCCTGCAGGCGCCCAGCACGATGAGCCAAGTAAAGCCCCCCCGGCCAAACCCTCCCCTAACCCGGACGACGCTGGGCCAATTGTGCGCCGCCCTATGGGATTCCCGGTCACGGCCGGTTGTGACAGATCCTGGGATCGAACCCGGGTCTGTAGTGATGCCTCAAGCCCTGCAATACAGTGCCTTAGACCGCTGCGCCACTCAGGAGGCCCATTGAGAGTTGTTTCTTTCCCCTGGTCCATTTCTCATGCAGTGACTCTGATTGGAACCCGGTTGGTTCAAGTGGTCTGTTAATATGTGGTTCATATCTGGTCTAATTCTCATGCAGTGACTCTGATGGGAACTTAGTTGGTTCATGTAGTCTATGTTAATATGTGGTTCATATCTGGCCTAGTTCTCATTCAGTGACTCTAACATGCCGTGTGTCTCTGGATCAGTTCCAGTACAATGACTCTGACATGCTGTGTGTCTCTGGATCAGTTCCAGTACAATGACTCTGATATGCTGTGCGTCTCTGGACCAGTTCCAATACAATGACTCTGACATGCTGTGTGTCTCTGGACCAGTTCCAATACAATGACTCTAACATGCTGTGTGTCTCTGGACCAGTTACAGTACAATGACTCTAACATGCTGTGTGTTTCTGGACCAGTTCCAATACAATGACTCTGATATGCTGTGTGTCTCTGGACCAGTTCCAATACAATGACTCTGACATGCTGTGTGTCTCTGGACCAGTTCCAGTACAATGACTCTGATATGCTGTGTGTCTCTGGACCAGTTCCAATACAATGACTCTAACATGCTGTGTGTTTCTGGACCAGTTCCAATACAATGACTCTGATATGCTGTGTGTCTCTGGACCAGTTCCAATACAATGACTCTGACATGCTGTGTGTCTCTGGACCAGTTCCAGTACAATGACTCTGATATGCTGTGTGTCTCTGGACCAGTTACAATACAATTACTCTGATATGCTGTGTGTCTCTGGACCAGTTACAATACAGTGACTCTGATGGGAACCCGGTCCACGTGGTCCAGCTGACCTTCCTGAAGCTGCTGAGTGCCACGGCCAGACAGACCTTCACCTACACCTGCCAGAACTCTGCCGGCTGGTTCGACAGCGCCACCCGCAGCCACCAGCATGCCCTACGCTTCCGGGGAAGCAACGACGAGGAGATGAGCCAGGCCAAGAGCCCCTTCATCCAGGCAACACACGACGGATGCCAGGTAGGTGCCATGCAGAGAAAAAGGAAAATGAATGAATGACTGAATTAATGTAATTGGTGCTAATGTTTTGACCAATGCTGATGTTTTGACCAATGCTAATGTTTTGACCAATGCTAATGTTTTGACCAATGCTAATGTTTTGACTAACGCTAATGTTTTGACTAACGCTAATGTTTTGACCAATGCTGATGTTTTGACCAATGCTAATGTTTTGACCAATGTTTTGTCAGCTGCTGTTTGATTCGATAAGGCCATGCAGCTGGTCACAATCTGATCAGTTCATCATATGATATCTGAGTATGGTTAGATAGGATCGGAGTTGGAATGAAAGCTAGCAGGTTAGTAGGCACAGTGGATCCTCAACTCTGCTGTCTTTTTGTTTGTCTCTGGTGTAGCTCCGTAAGGGTCAGGAGCGGACAGTCCTGGAGATCGACTCCCCCAGAGCAGAGCTGCTGCCAGTTATAGACGTGGCCCCCTCGGACTTTGGAAACGGCAACCAAAAGTTTGGCTTCCACGTGGGACCAGTATGTTACAACGGTTAACTAACGTTGTCTCAACCAACCAAGGAATGACCGGACCTGACCTGCACAACAACTTACCAATGAAAGAAACTGGACTTCACTGTTGTTTCCACACACAATATTTATTATTATATGTTCATATATGTGGTGGGTTTGTGGCATATGTTATAAGACTCTCAAACAGTCAATGGGACGTGAGGTTTCATTGTTTCCGTGAAAATATCAACCAATGGCGAGTAGAGGAGCAAAGGCAAGGAGGAACGAAGCACATTTATCAAAGGGAATTCATCCAATTAGATATATTTAATTTATAGTGTTTTTTCTTCATCGTAATTATTTCCTTTGCTCACCTTTTGAGTGTGCTGTAATTATATTCACTAGAAGTAGTCTCTTGTTCCACTTGACAACAACCAATTTAAAAAGACAGGCAGATCCCTCCCATGTTGAGACATGTGGTTAGCCTGTCATCTGTGGTATGGGTCAGTTGAGTGGCACCGTCTTTGTCAGGCCTGGGATGCAGATGAGATGAGTTGCTACCTGAGGGATTATGATGAGAGTGGAGTGGAATCAGCAGGAGACACTATCTGGCATACTCATTAGTATCCCTGGATTTTAGTAGGATAATATCATATTGCAGTATAATGACATCAGCTCTTGTTAACTGGTGGTGTACCGCAGTATCTACAGTTGTAGGATCTTAATTTGAGCCAGTTTGTTACAGCAAGAAAATAATCCTGCAGCAACAAGAAATGTGAATTATTATGTGGATTATAATTAATGGACATTTTTGTTGGGGTTGATACATTTTCCATTATGGATAATCAAGTCTGAAATGTCAAACTTCAGAAGCCTTTTTAAACCTCAAATACACTCCAAGTTTTATATTTCCTGCATTGCAGGAAAGTTCTCCTGCAACAGGGTGATCAAATTAAGATCCTACATTTGTAGCATGTCAATTCCATACTAGTCTATTTAATCTATCAACATTCCCTGTGTTAGTTAGAACGTTGAACATATAATAGAAATGATAGCTTTGCTCAGTGCTTACCCTTCAACTGCAGATGACTTACTGAATGACCTTGAGTAGTGCACACAGAACCATGTTACTAGTAGTCTATTGAACCCAATGGTTACTTGAATGGAGAAGGTTGCTTTCCTTATTGGACTGATTTACTCTGCACGCCTGACGATAATATGACTTTCCGGCCTTCCATGTTTTCGTTGCCTATTTGTGTCAGTTTGGCCTTCATTTTATTACAGAAAACAAGCATACTGTATTCCAGGCCTTAATGGTTGAGCTGGAGCTGTTTCAGCCCGAGGATGAGTTTCAGAGCATGTTGTTCTTAAAGAGGATATAAACTGTGTTTTCTCCAGTCCTCCATTTGTCTGTTACATCAAGGAGCATTTCACATGTCTTTGTTTTCAAGCATCTTTTAAAAAGTACCATTATTATCCAGTGTCCTGTTCTCCACCTCAGTCATGTATTTGTTTATTTGTTTTATATGTGTTGTAATTTTTATGATGTATTTTGTTATAATGTGTGGTGCTAAAGAAAATGTTTTTGTTTTGTGTCACCTACGTTTGTGTTGTTGTGTGTCTTGAGGCAGGATGAGGGAGAAAGGGTGCAATTATTGGTGCTCCAAAAGCCGTGCATGATGGGTAAGGAATGCTCTCTGAGCCAGGGAGTATCATATCGTACTGTAGTACTGTACACTACAGTACACACACACTAACCTGCTGTATGGTAGTCAGGTTACAGTACCAGTGGTAGGTTAGGGGTAAGTTACACGTTTTCGCTTTAAACATTAAAACTCCCCAGACAACCGTTGTTACAACGTAGTGCCTTTACATCTCTACATCATCTCCCCAACATAACCTGCAGGCTGGTCTCCCAGCCTGTATACATAAACAGTACAGGCAGTTTATCAGCTTACTCCTCCTCACACTGTCTTTTAGTATTTAAACAATTCAGTACAGTAAAATTCCCAGGCCCGTTCTGCCACCCCCTGTGTATAGTATCTGTTGTACTCATTTTATATACTGTACAGTTATTCTAAGGACTTGAGTATGAATAATGTGTTTGTGAAAAGTGATGAGTGAATTAAAAAAAACGATGTTAAAAAGACTCTAGGCTGTATCTGGGAGAGGGACAGAGAGAGAGAGTAGTTTGTATCGTACTCTCACCACTCAGTGTAATAGACAAACAAGTCTCTTCATTACCGCCTAGTTCTGCAACATTCACTCAATGAGCCTGCAATCAACATCCCACCACAGCAGATGTAATCAACTCTGATTGGATTCCCAGTTCATTTATTTCAATTAGCTGGTGTTTCATTCCTCCAGAGGGAAACAGAGGAGAGATGCTAGCCTGGGAGGGAGGGAAGGAGGAGAGTGGTAATGAAACAGTTCTGGATAAGGAAAACAGCCATTGAGATTTGCCCAGAACTGTCCAGTGTGTGTGTGAGAGAGAGAGGGCAGAGAGGGAGAGGGAGAGAGGCAGAGAGGGAGAGGGAGAGGGAGAGAGGGCAGAGAGGGAGAGGGAGAGGAAGAGAGGGCAGAGAGGGAGAGGGAGAGGGAGAGAGGCAGAGAGGGAGAGGGAGAGAGGGCAGAGAGGCAGTGAGGGAGAGGGAGTGGGAGAGAGGCACCCCTATCAGACCACAGTAAAATCACAGTCTACTTGAACAGAGCAATACTCAATCATGAGGCATCAAAGCCAAAGGAACTGAATAATATTAAGAAATGCTATAGATGGAAGGAAAGTAGTGTTGAAACCTACCAAAAAACAATTAGGAAACAACAAATTCAATCCATTCTAGACAACTTCCTGGACAAAACGTTCCACTGTAATAGTGAAGGTGTAAACTTGGCAGTAGAAAACCTAAACAGTATATTTGACCTCTCAGCTTCCCTATCAAATCTAAAAATCTCTAACAGAAAACCAAAGAAAAGTAATAACAGTGATAAATGGTTTGATGAAGAATGCAAAAACCTAAGAAAGAAATTGAGAAACCTATCCAACCAAAAACATAGAGACCCAGAAAACCTGAGCCTACGCCTTCACTATGGTGAATCACTAAAACAATATAGAAATACACTACGGAAAAAGAAGGAACAGCATGTCAGAAATCAGCTCAATGTAATTGAAGAATCCATAGACTCTAACCACTTCTGGGAAAATTGGAAAACACTAAACAAACAACAACACGAAGAGCTATCTATCCAAGACGGAGATGTATGGGTAAACCACTTCTCCAACCTTTTTGGCCCTATAACAGAGAACAAACAGCAAAAAAATATACATGATCAAATGCAAATCTTAGAATCAACTATTAAAGACTACCAGAACCCACTGGATTCTCCAATTACATTGAATGAACTACAGGACAAAATACAAACCCTCCAACCCAAAAAGTCCTGTGGTGTTGATGGTATCCTCAATGAAATGATAAAATATACAGACCACAAATTTCAATTAGCTATACTTAAACTCTTTAACATCATCCTTAGCTCTGGCATCTTCCCCAATATTTGGAACCAAGGACTGATCACCCCAATCCACAAAAGTGGAGACAAATTCGACCCCAATAACTACCGTGGGATATGCGTCAACAGCAACCTTGGGAAAATCCTCTGCATTATCATTAACAGCAGACTAGTTCATTTCCTCAGTGAAAACAATGTACTGAGCAAATGTCAAATTGGTTTTTTACCAAATTACCGTACGACAGACCACGTATTCACCCTGCACACCCTAATTGACAAACAAACAAACCAAAACAAAGGCAAAGTCTTCTCATGCTTTGTTGATTTCAAAAAAGCTTTTGACTCAATTTGGCATGAGGGTCTGCTATACAAATTGATGGAAAGTGGGGTTGGGGGAAAATCATACGACATTATAAAATCCAGGTACACAAACAACAAGTGTGCGGTTAAAATTGGCAAAAAACACACACATTTCTTTCCACAGGGCCGTGGGGTGAGACAGGGATGCAGTTTAAGCCCCACCCTCTTCAACATATATATCAATGAATTGGCGAGGGCACTAGAACAGTCTGCAGCACCCGGCCTCACCCTACTAGAATCTGAAGTCAAATGTCTTCTGTTTGCTGATGATCTGGTGCTTCTGTCACCAACCAAGGAGGGCCTACAGCAGCACCTAGATCTTCTGCACAGATTCTGTCAGACCTGGGCCCTGACAGTAAATCTCAGTAAGACAAAAATAATGGTGTTCCAAAAAAGGTCCAGTTGCCAGGACCACAAATACAAATTCCATCTAGACACCGTTGCCCTAGAGCACACAAAAAACGATACATACCTCGGCCTAAACATCAGTGCCACAGGTAACTTCCACAAAGCTGTGAACGCTCTGAGAGACAAGGCAAGAAGGGCCTTCTATGCCATCAAAAGGAACATAAAATTTGACATACCAATTAGGATCTGGCTAAAAATACTTGAATCAGTTATAGAACCCATTGCCCTTTGTATATGTGATGGTTTCCCTGTGGTCCTCTGTAGCTCAGCTGGTAGAGCACGGCGCTTGTAACGCCAAGGTAGTGGGTTCGATCCCCGGGACCACCCATACACAAAAAAATGTATGCACGCATGACTGTAAGTCGCTTTGGATAAAAGCGTCTGCTAAATGGCATATTATTTATGGTTCTGAGGTCTGGGGTCCGCTCACCAACCAAGAATTCACAAAATGGGACAAACACCAAATTGAGACTCTGCATGCAGAATTCAGCAAAAACATCCTCCGTGTACAACGTAAAACACCAAATAATGCATGCAGAGCAGAATTAGGCCAATACCCGCTAATTATCAAAATCCAGAAAAGAGCCGTTAAATTCTATAACCACTTAAAAGGAAGCGATTCCCAAACCTTCCATAACAAAGCCATCACCTACAGAGAGATGAACTTGGAGAAGAGTCCCCTAAGTAAGCTTGTCCTGGGGCTCTGTTCACAAACACAAACAGACCCCACACAGCCCCAGGACAACAACAACAACAACAACAACAACACAATTAGACCCAACCAAATCATGAGAAAACAAAAAGAGAATTACTTGACACATTGGAAAGAACAAACAAATAAACAGAGCAAACTAGAATGTTATTTGGCCCTAAACAGAGAGTACACAGTGGCAGAATACCTGACCACTGTGACTGACCCAAACTTAAGGAAAGCTTTGACTATGTACAGACTCAGTGAGCATAGCCTTGCTATTGAGAAAGGCCGCCGTAGGCAGACCTGGCTCTCAAGAGAAGACAGGCTATGTGCACACTGCCCACAAAATGAGGTGGAAACTGAGCTGCACTTCCTAACCTCCTGCCAAATGTATGACCATATTAGAGACACATATTTCCCTCAGATTACAGCGATCCACAAAGAATTTGAAAACAAACCCAATTTTGATAAACTCCCTTATCTACTGGGTGAAAAACCACAGTGTGCCATCACAGCTGCAAGATTTGTGACCTGTTGCCACAAGAAAAGGGCAACCAGTGAAGAACAAACACCATTGTAAATACAACCCATATTTATGTTTATTTATTTTCCCATTTGTACTTTAACTATTTGCACATTGTTACAACACTGTATATATACATAATATGACATTTGAAATGTCTTTATTCTTTTGAAAGTTCTGAGTGTAATGTTTACTGTTAATATTTATTTTTTATTTCACTTTTGTTTACTATCTACTTCACTTGCTTTGGCAATGTTAACACACATTTCCCATGCCAATAAAGCCCTTAAATTGAATTGAAATTGAAATTGAGAGGCAGAGAGGGAGAGGGAGAGAGGCAGAGAGGGAGAGGGAGAGGGAGAGGGAGAGGGAGAGAGGCAGAGAGGGAGAGGGAGAGAGGCAGAGAGGGAGAGGGAGAGGGAGAGAGGGCAGAGAGGGAGAGGGAGAGAGGCAGAGAGGGAGAGGGAGAGAGGCAGAGAGGGAGAGGGAGAGGCAGAGAGGGAGAGGGAGAGGGAGAGAGGCAGAGAGGAGGATACACAGAACAGACACTGCCGTATTGTTGGCTCTTGCTATAACACTGTCTGGTTGGCTGAAAAAACACACTGTCACATCTTCCTCTTGCTGGCTCTCCTCTCACCTTTATTCAGACATAATATATACTCTCTCGCTCTCTCTCTCTCTCTCTCTCTCTCTCTCTCTCTCTCTCTCTCTCTCTCTCTCTCTCTCTCTCTCTCTCTCTCTCTCTCTCTCTCACACACACACACGTTCTCTCACATACCCAAAAAGCAAGGACACCAGCCGTCTATGGGGACTAGTCCTCAAGGTTAGCGTCAATGCAGAATAAAGGTTACAGTACATTTCTCTCCTTTCTGCTCTCTTCAACTAAATTTAATTTTAACCACAGTGTAAGCTCCTGGCTGGGAAAGGTCAGACCTAGCTGCTGCCTCAGAATAATGATCAAGCAAAGTGCATCATGACCATCGATAGGCTAATATACATGTTTCTCTCTCGAGCAGAGCACACACTATTCTGTAGGATCTGGGTAGAATGAATCACTATGCTGTAGAATCTGGGTAGAATGAATCACTATGCTGTAGGATCTGGGTAGAATGAATCACTATGCTGTAGGATCTGGGTAGAATGAATCACTATGCTGTAGGATCTGGGTAGAATGAATCATTATGCTGTAGGATCTGGGTAGAATGAATCACTATGCTGTAGGATCTGGGTAGAATGAATCACTAGGCTGTTGGATCTGGGTAGAATGAATCACTATGCTGTAGAATCTGGGTAGAATGAATCTCTATGCTGTTGAATCTGGGCAGAATGAATCACTATGCTGTTGAATCTGGGTAGAATGAATCACTATGCTGTTGAATCTGGGTAGAATGAATCACTATGCTGTTGAATCTGGGTAGAATGAATCACTATGCTGTTGAATCTGAGTATAATCAATCACTATGCTGTTGAATCTGAGTAGAATGAATCACTAGGCTGTTGGATCTGGGTAGAATGAATCACTATGCTGTAGGATCTGGGTAGAATGAATCTCTATGCTGTTGAATCTGGGCAGAATGAATCACTATGCTGTTGAATCTGGGTAGAATGAATCACTATGCTGTTGAATCTGGGTAGAATGAATCACTATGCTGTAGGATCTGGGTAGAATGAATCTCTATGCTTTTGAATCTGGGCAGAATGAATCACTATGCTGTTGAATCTGGGTAGAATGAATCACTATGCTGTTGAATCTGGGTAGAATGAATCACTATGCTGTTGAATCTGGGTAGAATGAATCACTATGCTGTTGAATCTGAGTATAATCAATCACTATGCTGTTGAATCTGAGTAGAATCAATCACTATGCTGTTGAATCTGGTGCTGCCATTGGATCTTTGTATCTCTGATGTCCTCTATTCTCCCCAACCCATTGACCATGTTGCTTTGTTGAGCAGAGAAGATAGTAAGATAGTATCTCCTGTATTGTATCTCTTTATCTCCTGTATCTATGTAGGACTATTTCTGTCTGATACCCTCTGATCTCTGGGCTCGCTTTGCTGTCCTGTGATCTGTACGAGCGATGCTGACCTATATTTACATATAGATCTGATGTGCTGTGATCTTTAGTCTTTGTATTCATCTGGCTCTGTTCTATATTGTATCTCAGCTCAGCTCTGGGCCTGTAGAAGAGAGTGTAGTGCAGAGTTGACGAGCCATGTTTCTCCTCCTGCATTTAGGTTCTGGAGTAGACTAATTGTCCAGTCCCTATAGCACACAGAGAATTTGTTTCAGTGCTACTGTAACAAGATATTCTTTCATTAATCTCTTTCATTCTCTCTCCATCTCTCTTTCTCTCCATCTCTCTTTCTCTCCATCTCTCACTAGTCTCATTACTCTGTAGCTGGAGCTTGACTTCTCTTTCTCCCTCACTCCCTTTAACCATCTCTCTCTCTCTCCTCTCTTTCCCTGCCCCCAGCTTTCCCCTCCTATACATCACAGTGACGTTGAAACTAAGCTGAACATGTCACCAAGTCAGTGTCAGAGATTAACATATTAAACAGGCATTTAGATTCATGAGAGAGTGAACACATAGATATCTACATTTCCTGTTGAACTTGAAACACTCCTGTAGACTCCTGGCTGTAACAGCTCTCCCGATGCAACTACATCTGTCTGTTGTGTCACAATCAATAACTAAACATTATTTATCCACATCAGGGTTG
Organism: Coregonus lavaretus; assembly: GCF_964263955.1. Taxonomy (NCBI): domain Eukaryota; kingdom Metazoa; phylum Chordata; class Actinopteri; order Salmoniformes; family Salmonidae; genus Coregonus; species Coregonus lavaretus. The sequence goes on from NW_028156742.1 coordinate 20,515, forward strand.
TGTGAATATGTGGATTGGTTGGTTTCTTGTGAAAGCGCTACATTTTGCGATACATCTTTGCTCATGTATGACTCTTCCTGTATATTTATATGCAAGCTGTATGTACTTAGCTAGAGGACTCCTGATATCTCCAGGAGTGATAAGTTTAATTTGTGTCTTTATCTGTTGTCTAGTACTGTCTTTTTGCTAGCTAGGGCCATCTACTTTAAGTGCTGCCTGTCTTCCCAGTGGCCTACTTGGTGTGTGGACTGCTGACTGCTCATAATTTGCAGATAGTTGTTGACACATCAACCAGGATCAAGGGGCGGGGCAATTTGTGAATGTTGTTGTTTTTGTAATCAGTGGCTGTATTGGAGGGGGAGTGGTTTCTCCTCTTCTAGGCAATTAGCAATTAGTGTTAGTACTTCAGTCTCCCCTGTTTTCTCAGTGGCAGGTAAACGGCAGTCGTGTCAGCGGCGGTCTCGTTGTCAAAACTAAGACGGTACTGCTGAGTTGTTCTGTGGAGTTATTAGAGGAGGGAAAGACAGGAAGGCTCCACAACACTCTCTCATTTGAGTATCTTACCTAGTTATTTTCATATCATCTAATTTTGCTCTTTTGTAGCTTTGGCAACTGTGTGTGTTTTTTATACCTGTTCGCTCCTCTCCCTGTAGATTTTTTTCTGCTACACGCAACGACTTTTCTCCTTCCGCCTTTCTGACACCCAGGTGGCGACACGCATCTCTGCGTGCCTGGCAGATATCTCAACTTGGATATCGGCCCACCACCTCAAGCTCAACCTCGACAAGATGGAGCTGCTCTTCCTCCCGGGGAAGGCCTGCCCATTCCAAGACCTCTATGCTCTACAACATCCGTAGAGTACGACCCTACCTCACACAGGAAGCGGAGCAGGTCCTAATCCAGGCACTTGTCATCTCCCGTCTGGACTACTGTAACTCGCTGTTGGTTGAGCTCTCCGCTTGTTCCATCAAACCCCTGCAATTTATCCAGAATGCTGCAGCCCGCCTGGTGTTCAACCTTCCCAAGCTCTCCCATGTCACCCCGCTCCTCCGCACACTCCATTGACTTCCAGTTGAAGCTCGCATCCACTACAAGACCATGGTGCTACGGAGCAGCAAGAGGAACTGCCCCTCCCTACCTTCAGCCTTTGCTCAAACCCCCCCACCCCCTTTCGTGAACTAACACTAGCGCTTGACTTTTTTCCCCCTTATTAGCTCTGACTTTGCTGATAGCTACTTTATTGAGGAAAAATGTATTTACTATGACTGAGATATGTGGTTGTCCCACCTAGCTATCTTAAGATAAATGCAATAACTGTAAATCGCTCTGGATAAGAGAGTCTGCTAAAATGTAAATGAATGTATCCAACACGTGTGTATGCATGCATGTGAAAGTGCGATTAGTGAGCATGTGTGACTGAGTGAACAAACATGCACTCATTAGTATGCATGTGAGCGTTTCCCCTCCTGCCAACACCCCTAAACAGCTTCTTTGTCTTCGGAAGAGGGGAGATTATTTCCACGGATTCTCTTTTCCCATCAAAAATGGTTATCGACAAAGCTAACATTAGTAAAGAATTGAAGGGATGGAAGGTGGGAGGAATGAAGGGAGGAGAGGGAGGGAGGGAAATATAAAGATTCCCTAGGCGGAGGCGTAGTAGTGGGTGAGTAGTGGGGGGAGAGAGAGGCATGGGTCCTGTGGCTGTCTGAGAGTGTCAGATGATTATCTGGGAGACAGAAGAGAGACCAGACACAGCCTTGGATCCCTCCTCCACCCCAACCCCCCCAACCCTTTGTCCTCCTTGTTGCATCACTCTTTCCACTGTCCCCCTCCTAATCCCCTGTCTCCTGTTTCAGGTCTCACCGCCCGTCTCCACCATGTCATTCTCACTTTGTTTAGTCCTCAGTGCGTAGGACAGCATCAGTCATCCCAGCAGCGCTTTGCTACCTCCACGCACAGCCGAGGTAATCAGCAGACTCATATTATTACTAACCAGGGAGAGTGATGGGAGAATCACTCAGGCCAATTTAAGTGTGGACACAGCCTGTTCATAAAGGAGAAACATATTAATACACTGTAATGAACAAACCCATATCAGGAGCTGGAACAAATTGGCAGAAACGGTCATGAGGGAGTGGTGTGTGAGAGTGAGTGTGTTTGAGACTCCATTGTCCATGAATGACTCCACTGTTCAATAAATATGATTTGCACATAAATCATTGGCGGCAGGGAAGGAGAGAAGGGGAGATTGAATGTTATAGTGGGATCATTGTCCACTTGAGTGTTGAGTCAGGGGAAGTAATCCTTTCCATTCAGCTCCTATATTTGTATTTGTATTTGTATTTATTAGGGATCCCCATTAGCTGGTGCCAAGGCAGCAGCTACTCTTTCTGGTGTCCAAACATATTAGAGCACTTACATTACATTAAAACAAAATATAAAACAGTACATCATATGACATTATTACACCACTACCTATCTACAATACAAAATGTTTAATACCACCATACAACAATATCACAATGTATGCATATGCATGTGTCTATACCCTTGTGTGTGTCTCTTCACATTCCCTGTTGTTCCATAAGGTGTATTTTTACCTGTTTTTAAAATCTGATTCTACTGCTTGCATCAGTTACCTGATGTGGAATAGAGTTCCATGTAGTCATGGCTCTATGTAGTACTGTGTGCCTCCCATAGTCTGTTCTGGACTTGGGGACTGTGAAGAGACCTCTGGTCTTGTGGGGTATGCATGGGTGTCCACGTCTTACAAAAACAAGCATTGATGAAGTCAATCTCTCTTCCACTCTGAGCCAGGAGACACTGACATGCATGTCATTAATGTTAGCTCTCCGTATACTTTTAAGGGCCAGCCATGCTGCCCTGTTCTGAACCAACTGCAATTTTCCAAAGTCCCTCTTTGTTAAGTGTTGCAGTTATTTCAGTTGCTGTAGTAGCTGATGTGTATAGTGTTGAGTCATCCGCATACATAGACACACTGGCTTTACTCAAAGCCAGTGTCATGTCGTTAGTAAAGATGGAAAAAAGCAAGGGGCCTAGACAGCTGCCCTGGGGAATTCCTGATTCTACCTGGATTTTGTTTGAGAGGCTTCCATTAAAGAACACCCTCTGTGTTCTGTTAGACAAGTAACTCTTTATCCACATTATAGCAGGGGGTGTAAAGCCATAACACATACGTTTTTCCAGCAGCAGACTATGATCGATAATGTCAAAAGCCACACTGAAGTGAGGCTGCATGACTCCTTTCCGCTGTGGAACTGAATGTAGTAGGATCCTCCTTTCTACCTCTCTTTCTCTCTCCTCTACCCCCTCTCTTCATTCTTCACTCCTCTCTTTCCATCCCCCCCCCCCCCTCCCCCCTCTCCCTCTCCCCCTTCCCCTCCTCTACCCACCTGTCTCTCTGCCTCTTTGCCTCCTCTCCCAACTCCCTCTCAGGATGATCAATGCACCCTGTCCCGTAGTATCGGCTGCTCTACAAACGCTGACATGGTTGTTATTCTATCAGGATGAATCCAACATGGCAGCATTTCATGAACACCCTGGACACATTTCATAAATCTTAGCTGGCCTCGCTGCAGACTAGATGTGAACTGCAGAGGAAGCAGAACCTTTGTGTGAGCAGAACAAGACTGTCTGTGTCTGACTGCATTGAGTATGAAATGGTGCCCTATATTTGATGAGAGCCCTGGTCAAATATAGCACACTAAATAGGGAATAGGATGCTATATGGGACCCATCCCTAGCCTCCTGTCAGTGGGTATGGAGCTGGGTTAAAATATACTGGGCTGCTGAGAGCCTGGCTGGTGTTTTACTGCTATAAATGAAATACATAGCTAGAGATAGCAGGGAACTGAAGGTAATAATGAATGCTGTCAGTCAGATAGCGCTGGACTGTTTGTCATTTCAACAGTACAGTAAGTGCCGCTGTGGTTTAATCAAAATGTTTATTCTAATAAATAGAAAAACTCCAGTGTCCTGTCCTGTATGTTTTGTATGGCTGGTTTGTGTGTGTACTAGATAGGGACTGGTTTACTCTGTGGTTGGAAGTGTAGGTCTGCAGATGTGAATTGATGTGGTCATGTGTTTCAGAGTAATGGGTACAATCAGACTTCCCTCGGCTGCTTTTCAATAAATCAGCTCCAACCTGAGAAATAGAGCAATATAGTGTATCTGAATCTGCTGTAGGAATATACTCTGGCAGCACTAAGTCCCTTGTCTTATTACCCAGACCCATGTTTCACATACACTACATGTATGTACATAGTAGCAGCAAAAATATTATACACACAGATACACTATACATACACCTATTATAAAAAAATATGTACATACATATGAAAGTGCTGTGAGGATGTTCATGTGGAATCACTGATGGCTCTGCTCAGCTAGCTGAATAAACTACAACCTGGGTCCTGGTGGTTGGATCTGGCCTACTGGGGTGTTGAGTAAGTACTTGGCTGAAGTGTGTGTTGGGTGTGTTTTCTGGTTGCCATCCGTAGTGTTGGTGTGTGAGCTGCTTGGTGAGAGAGAGCTGCTGGAGAGTTAATGAGAGACTGGGGGTTTCAGGTGCTGGCTGGCGCTGTGAGAGGAGAGGAGAGGTGAGGATAGGAGAGGAGAGGAGAAGTGAGGAGAAATGAGGAGAGGAAAAGAGAAGTGAGAAGAGGAGGGGTGACTGACAGGTCTCATGAATAGTGATGCTCAACAGCTGCTCATTAACTGCCAGACTGTCAGCTAGCAGACTGAAGGAGCACACAGACAAACACACACCTGTCCATAGTCCCTTCATCTCTGTCTCCTGTGCCTGCTCCACATCCCGGGCCAGTAGCCACCTGTCCCCTGATGGTAGAACCACACCTGTGTGCCACCCCCCCCCCCCCCCCCCACCCCCCACACACACACACACACACACACACCAGGGCAGTCCCCTCATTGAATATGGAACGGCCTATCATGCCTACTGTAAATTCTTAATAAAGGGTAGACTTAACTAGAGAGCAGCTATGAATTTCTGTCATGAGCAGATCTCATTGACCCATTCAAGAAAAATACTTTATGCCTGGAAACCATTCCACATTACCCCGCTAAGAATACCAAGGTAGTGAGCTGGCTGCTGGAGGACCATGGCTTCAGAGAGTAGTGTCTCTTCTCTGGTTAACAGGCTCTGATGGAACACACCTTTTGTTTGTAATCGATGGAGAAGTAGAGGCATCCACCATGTAATTAAAGACCCATTTGATCTCTAATAAAACATGCTGTCTATCCCCCTCCCACCCAGGGGAGAGCAGAACCAGGGACAGACATATCTTCATTACTACACAGCATTCTCAAACACTGTGGATTCCTAAGGTACTGCCTGGACGTCTCCTACAAACACTCACCAACACACACACTCATGCCCATTAACAGATACAGTACGTGCTGAACACACTGTGAATCACCAGATCTCCACATCTCTCATTTTCTCCAATCATACACACACACACACACACACACACACACACACACACACACACACACACACACACACACACACACACACACACACACACACACACACACACACACACACACTGTGAAAGAGAGAGAAAGTGGCTCTCCTGGAATGAGGCTGGGATTGATTCTAGTCACACAGAGCTGGGGCGAGATGAGCAGTCACTCTGAATAGGCCCGGTTGTCAAATACTACAGATATGAACATCAGAGGAATAATTGAAGAAAGTGTTTTATATGTAAAAGACAGAGAGGGATGAAGTGGAATTGAATCCCAGTGGAAATGAGGAGGTAGGTGTGTCCCAGGAGACAGACTCACAAAGGCTCCGGCATGTTTGAAGAAAATAGAGGATAATTAAAGTGGTCAGTGCCTTCCACAGGCCAGGACAACACTCAATCTCTCTCTTTTTCTCTATCTGCCTTTCTCTCTCTCTCTATTTTCTATCTGCCCCCCTCTCTCCCCCTATCTCTTCCTATTTCCCATATCTCTCTTTCTGTCTTTCAAACTCTCTCTCACTGTCTCCTCTCTATCTGTCTCTCTATCTCCTCTCTCCTCTCTTACTCTCCCACACATACTCTACACACGCACAGCTAGCTACATCAGTTAAGAATATTCCAGCCCCCCCCACCCAATGTCAACCCAGGCCTCCATCTCCCTCGTCGCACACAGGATTGCGCTCAGTCGTTTTACCTCTTTCATCCTGATACGGCCCAATGTGTGAATAGTAGCACTTCTCGTGACCCCCTCCACCCTCTGTCTCTGTGGAAGATGGGACGGAGCGAAGAGAGGTAACCGGTTTTCAAATGGGACTTAAACCTGCAGGCACTCCATTAAGTAAACAATGGAAAAAAGTTTTCTGACTGAATCTCTCTCTCCCTCTTTCTCTCTCTCTCTCTCTCTCTCTCTCTCCCTCTCCCTCTCTCTCTCTGCATTCTATCTAGCGTGTCGGCATGACAACAACAGGTCTCCATGGCGACGGTGTGCCCAGGCGATTCCTGTGCTGCTGGTCTGGTCATGTACCAGTGCTCCAGGCCTCCCCCAGATCCTCTGCCTGGTGGGCTAGCCGCTCCAAATCAATAACTCACTCATGGAACTCGCTCATGGCCAGGATAATTCATACATCATTCCTGTATGGCTCTTCTTTTTTTTTAAACAACCTATATAACCCATATTGCAAACATCCATTAGTGTAAATGCATGACTGCAAAGCTTAAGTCCTTAAGACATTTCAAACATAGAAAATAAATGACAATTTGAGTGTTGAGAAAACTCATGTGCAATCCCAATGGTAAACATTTCTTGCTCTTTCACAGACCATTTCATTTAACCGAAACCCAATCACCAACATAAAACGTACATTATCCCTGACTAATCCATATGACTAAATCAATGCCTTACAAAATCAATAATCATTACAAAACTCCTCCGTGTGGTCCATTTAAACACTTCAGATTCCCCAGCCTTCCTTTCCCATTACCAGAGCATGGCCATTACTCTCCCCGTGCTGTGTGTGGCCACGCAGTCTGACAGGAGAGCACAAATAAATCCCATGTTCCTCTCTGTCCTTGTGCTCTGCTCATTCACTATAGAGGATTTCTCCTCCACCTCCCTCTCTCTCTCTCTCTCTCTCTCTCTCTCTCTCTCTTCCCCTCTCTCTCTCGTCCCCCTCTCTCTCTTGGTCCCAGTGTATTGATTGGTCTCTGAGTGTGCAGAGCAGAAATATAAGATAAATAGTGAGTCAATGGCCATGAACAGCTCTCTCAGTCACCCTGACATGAAGGGAAGGATAATAATCTGCCAGCCATGAGAAAGAGCCCATACTGTCCTCCTCACCACAAAGCACCTGATGCACCTCCCGTACTAGACACACTGGCTCCTTCCTTCAGCCCCTAGACATCTCTGGTCTAAACCCTTTAAGACATGAGCCCCAGAGGGTTTCTCTGTTTCTGTTTATATGTTGGCTTTGGATATGGCTAGCCTGAGCTAAACTAGGCTGGTTGTGGTTCCAGACCTTCAGAGACAAATCATTTGGAACTAAGAAATATATGATTGAAGAAATGAATGTTGAATGGGGAGGAGTTGGCTGAAGTAGAAACAGATCTGCGACCAGACTACACCGCCCCCAAAAACATAGCCTAGATATTGCATATTTTCTTCAACGTGACTATTATTTATGAATTAAGCCAGTCTTATCCTGTCACTAACCCATTATGTTTGGTGACTACACATCCTGTTCTACAGTGATTATGTGCTTAAACAAGTGCTGTACTGTGTGCAATCAGATGGAGAATCACAAGACACAATATAGCACACCAACACTCACACCATACAGAATACAAATGCACACACAAACACACATTTGCATGCCAATCCACATCAACAGGCACACATGCATGGCCACCATCACTCAACAAACAGTTGAGCACACACACTGGGGCTAAATGAGGGCTGGTGGTATCTCTTGTGGCGTTAGGAGCACTGGTGCGGACATTCCTCTCTGATTCTGAAAGCCGTATCTGTATCAGGAACAGCAAACTGAAAAAGCAATTTGCTTTGTCACACAGAGACATGCTTGACTACACTGAATAATTGCACTGCAGCTTTTATCTAATGAAGGCCTTAAGGGGAGGGAGGGGAGGGAGGTGTGTGTGTGTGCGTGCATGCTTAGGTGCAAGTTTGTGTGTGTACCAGCGTGGGCCTGCATTTACAGCGTCGGCAGGTAGCCTAGCGGTTAGCACGTTGGGACAGTAATAAAGGGAAAGGGTGATACCTGGTCAGTTGCACAACTGAACGCATTCAACCGAAATGTGTCTTCCACATTTAACCCAACCCCTCTGAATCAGAGAGGTGCTGCCTTAATCAACGTCCATGTCATCGGTGCCCGGGGAGCAGTTGTTGTTAGGGGTTAAATGCCTTGCTCAAGGGTTGCCGAAAGGTTGTTGGTTCGAATCCCCGAGCCGACAAGGTGAAAAATCTGTCCATGTGCCCTTGAGCAAGGTGCTTATCCCTAATTGCTCCAGGGTCGCCGTTGATAATGGCAGACCCTGGGCCATGACCCCACTCTCTGAGGGTGTCTCCGGGGGAGTTTGGATATTTAAAAAACAGATTTCCATTTTATGTGTATAATTCACACTTGTATGTGAAATAGGACACATATAAGCACTCACCTAATTATGATTTGTGGGTTTGTATTTGTGCACGCAATGTGTGTGTGCGTGTTTGTGTGTGTGTGTGTGTGTGTGTGTGTGTGTGTGTGTGTGTGTATGAACGTAATCGAGAGAGAGAAGTGTGTGAAGGCAGATAAGGAAGAAAGTGAAGAGGCTCCATTGTATCTGTTCCAATCATGATAATGTCCCTTGCTCCTCCCTCTCCTCTCCACAAGGTTGCATTGCAATATATTGATTCATCAAATCTGCATGTAGCCTCTGGGCCAGGGCTGTCCAGTCACAGGTTTGGAGAAGGGCTCTGATTCAATAATGCAAAAGTAAGCTGAAGAATAAAAGCCCTGGTGCATGGCCTCAGACAGTAACTCCTGAGAAGTGCTGAGTCCACATTCCGCACTCTGTGGTCTAGCTGCTCCCTGTGTGGAGGCCGCCAGCCAGGCTGCCAGGCAGGCTCTGGAGCACCTGCAGACTGGGACAACACTTCAGAGGCCAGGGCAGAGATAGGAGATCCACAGGGGATACACACACACAAAGGGGTGCAGGGAGAGGTTAAAGACACTGTAAGACTCTGGGTCACTCTCAGTTGTGTGGCCAGTGTTCTCCTCCTGGCTTCCAACAGGGGAGGCACATTTTGTTACTGTAATCACCAGCGTTTTAGCTCCAGGGCTGGAGAGGAGGCACATTTTGTTACTGTAATCACCAGCGTTTTAGCTCCAGGGCTGGAGAGGAGGGACATTTTGTTACTGTAATCACCAGCGTTTTAGCTCCAGGGCTGGAGAGGAGGCACATTTTGTTACTGTAATCACCAGCATTTTAGCTCCAGGGCTGGAGAGGAGGCACATTTTGTTACTGTAATCACCAGCGTTTTAGCTCCAGGGCTGGAGAGGAGGGACATTTTGTTACTGTAATCACCAGCGTTTTAGCTCCAGGGCTGGAGAGGAGGCAGGGTATTCTCTTCTTCTTCAGTAGTGTCTGTGTGTTTAGGAGCAGGTTTGTGGATGGCGGCGATGTAAAGCTGTAAATTGATTGTTCCGAGTAGAGCGTAAGTAAGCCGTCAGTGACAGTTTGGAGTATTTAACTTCATAATGAGGCTGAATGTGCAGCAGTTCACTGCTCCGCGGCTAAGCTGCTGTAATCGCTTCTATCTGCTTAATTGTGTAAAAAACATTCCTTATCCTCCCAGTCTCTCTCTCTCTCTCTCTCTCTATCTCTCTCTCTATCTCTCTCGCTCTCTCTCTCTCTCTCTCTCTCTCTCTCTCTCTCTGTCCCCTGCAATGTAACCGGCACGGTGCACGGAACTGCAGTGTTGAATGAGAGGAGGAGACATGCCTGAGGAACCAACCTGAAAGGCTGCTGCTGGAGGGTTTCAGTCCAAATGGCTGAGGGAGAGAGAATACTGAGAGACGGAGCACTGAGAGAATGTACGTTTGAACCAGGAACTCAGTGTTCTTGGTACTCTGTATAGTAGCAGACACCTTGCCCTACCAAGGCCACTTATGTGACCTCTCATCAATGGTGCATGTTCATACCTGTGCATAGGCTGTGTATGTGTGTGGGTGACATACATTATATGGACCAGCTCCTTAACCCTTATCCTGCACACACACACACACACACACAGGGTATGCATGCATTCGCTGGGAGAGAGACACTCTGTCATGCGCAGGAACTCTGCTCTGAGCTCGCAGAGGAAAAAGCTTCAGATACATGAAAAACCATGAAGCTACTGCTGTTTCAATGGAGCAGAAAAAAACTGGGGAGAAAAATGTCAACAACAAATAGCTGCTGGTTTCTGTTGCCGTGGGCGACATAGACTTTGGTTCCTACATGTTTCTCTCCTACTGCATTATGCATCATCTTTTCATCCAATTAAACACAAACACAGGCTACAGAGCACAACACAGGGAGCATCTCTCAGCTCTGCAAATTCTGCAAGAATGTGTGTGTGTGTGTGCGTGCGTGCCTGTCTGTGTTTGTGTCTTGCCTTGTGTCTCTGTGTGTGTATAGCATACAGTAGATGTCTATGTGGATGTGTCTGTGTCTGGGATGTTTGAACCTGAGATGATGGACTATTTGGCAGCCCAGTCTGTGTCTCTCCTCATTTCTCCATGTGTCTGGGAGGTAGATGGTAGAGGACAACGCTTTGTTTTGTTTTGATCCACAGCAGCTTTGCTCTGACCAGAATTCTGTGTGGTCTAAATGAAGATTGATTTGTGTGTCTGGGCTGGGCTGGACTCAGAGACAAAGCATTACAGCACCACTGTATAACACCTCCCCGTGAACCTGGCGTGTCCTTACCCCGGTTTCCATGGTAACGTGCAGGTAGTGCATGCCAAACAGCCCAGGGGAAGGTGTGAAACGCCATGTTTAATTCTCTCTTCAGCCGGCCAATGAGCAATCAGGCTTTCACACCTTCTCCTTCCTGGCCCTTGCAGACAGCCATCGCTAAAGCAACCAAGCACTCTATAACCTCCTGCCCCAGATGATTTTGGGGCAACACTGCCAGAGACTTATGGATTCATTTCAGGTGCATTCAAGTGAATATATCATACTCTGTATGTGAATATTATAACGGAACAACAGGGCTGATATAGCAGTATTCAGTATTTCAGCTGAGATACGAGCGGTGAGAAAAATAAATAGACAGATTTTTCAATGGCTGAGTAATAGGCAACCTAGAATGCCCGGAGAGATGCAGATACAGATAGAGTAACCTTGTTCAGCTATTTACACTGCTGGTTGAGTTTGACCTTGAAATAAAGGACACAACTCTGGAGCTGAAGAATGTTGTCTCAAGAAAACAATTACTAGGTCTGTAAGGAAATAGTGTACGTTGATACTGGCAATTTGAACAAAATAGTAGAAGTGAGGTTTTGAATTTCAATGTAACAGTGAACTCTTTTCATTCAGAAGATGTGTGTCTGTGCGTGTGTGTGTGGCTGGCATCATGCGGGCATGTTATGTTGCATCCTGTTGGCAGCAGGGTGACAGTGGCTCTGACAGTAAATCCATGCCAAAGAGTTGAGTTCTCCATCAGATTATCTTGATCCGCCTCGTGCACATTGGAATACTTAATAACGTTGATGGAACATTCTGGAAACTCTTAGCAGGCATTTGGTTCTCTAGCTCCCATTGCGTAATGACTCCACAGTAGCCTCATCACAATAGTGATGTAATAACAAAGGACAGACAGACTGATTCAGTGTTGGGATCAGTTCAGTTTTCCATTCAGTCAATTCAGGAATTCTCTCTCTGACACAGGAAAGCACAAATAAATCCCATGTTCATGTCTGTCCTTGTGCTCTGCTCTGCTCTCTCTCTCTCTCTCTCTCTCTCTCTCTCTCTCTCTCTCTCTCTCTCTCTCTCTCTCTCTCTCTCTCTCTCTCGATCTATAGAGCTCTCACTTACTGACTCAATTCTCTAGTTTCTTCACCTCCTTTCAGTTTATAGTACAGTACCTAACCCTTCATTCTCCTGCTCCAGTCTTATCCTTCTCATCCTCATAAGAGATTTAAATTTTCCTCAGCTTCCCATTATTTAGAGAGAATCAACTCATAGAAATGGAAAATCTATATAATGATAGGGTTGGCAGCGTTGGTTCAATACAAATAGGCCCACCTGGACCGCTGAGTTTTAATGCTTAAGACCCATGGTTGTTGAGACCCATGGTTGTACACAGGCACGCACGCATGCACACTTCAAAATGAACATCAGAGGGTGATGCTATGGGTTAAAGTAATTTTAAACAAAAGCAAAGAGCATGAACCTTCTGGCCAGAGGGAAGGAGAAGATACAGATTTCAGCTCCATATCTCCTTCACAGAGTGCAGCAGAGCATGAAGAGACAGAGAGGGAGAGAAGGAGAGAGAGAGAGAGAGAGGGATGGAAAAAGAGGGAGAGAGACACGTTGACCGACCGGCTCTATGCCTGAGAGGACTTACAGTAAATGTTTTTTCCTCTTCTCTTTTCTCTTCCCTTGCCTGGTCTAGCTCGGGGAGAAAACTGAAAAACGCTGCCTCCTTGACAAATGGGTCATGTATTGTCTTCACCTACCTCAGAAATATCCTCCAGCCCCAGGACTGTAGATAGTAACAGGGGAGTGAGTGGAGAGATGGAGAGACATGGAGAGAGATGTAAAGAGAGAATAGAGCTTTAGATGAATGTGTTAATACAGTAGATTTCCTCAGCATGGCCATTAGCCACTATGCTGCTGCCACTATGACCGCACACAATGACTCAACATCACTTTGACTCTTCCTTGCAGGCAGGAGCCTAAGCTATTATTCACAACCACATACCATACTGTATGTATCCAGGGACAGGCTGGAAGGAGAACTGTACTGTACCCTGATAGTACTGTTACTTGGATTCATGGGCAATTGGGTAATGACAAAGAGATGCAGTAACAATGACAGTGTTTCCTTGTGGTTCTTTATTTCTGTTCTACTGTAAGCTCTCTCTCTCTCTCTCTCTCTCTCTCTCTCTCTCTCTCTCTCTCTCTCTCTCTCTCTCTCTCTCTCTCTCTCTCTCTCTCTCTCTCTCTCTCTCTCTCTCTCTCTCTCTCTCTCTCTCTCTCTCTCTCTCTCTCTCTCTCTCTCTCTCTCTCTCTCTCTCTCTCTCTCTCTCTCTCTCTCTCTCTCAATTCAATTTAAGGGCTTTATTGGCATGGGAAACGTGTGTTAACATTGCCAAAGCAAGTGAAGTAGATAGTAAACAAAAGTGAAATAAACAATAAATATTAACAGTAAACATTACACTCAGAAGTTTCAAAATAATAAAGACATTTCAAATGTCATATTATGTATATATACAGTGTTGTAACAATGTGCAAATAGTTAAAGTACAAATGGGAAAAAAAATAAACATAAATATGGGTTGTATTTACAATGGTGTTTGTTCTTCACTGGTTGCCCTTTTCTTGTGGCAACAGGTCACAAATCTTGCAGCTGTAAAGGCACACTGTGGTTTTTCACCCAGTAGATAAGGGAGTTTATCAAAATTGGGTTTGTTTTCGAATTCTTTGTGGATCGCTGTAATCTGAGGGAAATATGTGTCTCTAATATGGTCATACATTTGGCAGGAGGTTAGGAAGTGCAGCTCAGTTTCCAACTCATTTTGTGGGCAGTGTGCACATAGCCTGTCTTCTCTTGAGAGCCAGGTCTGCCTACGGTGGCCTTTCTCAATAGCAAGGCTATGCTCACTGAGTCTGTACATAGTCAAAGCTTTCCTTAAGTTTGGGTCAGTCACAGTGGTCAGGTATTCTGCCACTGTGTACTCTCTGTTTAGGGCCAAATAGCATTCTAGTTTGCTCAGTTTTTTTGTTTGTTCTTTCCAATGTGTCAAGTAATTCTCTTTTTGTTTTCTCATAATTTGGTTGGGTCTAATTGTGTTGTTGTTGTTGTTGTTGTCCTGGGGCTGTGTGGGGTCTGTTTGTGTTTGTGAACAGAGCCCCAGGACAAGCTTACTTAGGGGAATCTTCTCCAAGTTCATCTCTCTGTAGGTGATGGCTTTGTTATGGAAGGTTTGGGAATCGCTTCCTTTTAAGTGGTTATAGAATTTTACGGCTCTTTTCTGGATTTTGATAATTAGCGGGTATTGGCCTAATTCTGTTCTGCATGCATTATTTGGTGTTTTACGTTGTACGCGGAGGATGTTTTTGCAGAATTCTGCATGCAGAGTCTCAATTTGGTGTTTGTCCCATTTTGTGAATTCTTGGTTGGTGAGCGGACCCCAGACCTCAGAACCATAAAGGGCAATGGGTTCTATAACTGATTCAAGTATTTTTAGCCAGATCCTAATTGGTATGTCAAATTTTATGTTTTATGCCTTGTCTCTCAGATCGTTCACAGCTTTGTGGAAGTTACCTGTGGCGCTGATGTTTAGGCCGAGGTACGTATAGTTTTTTGTGTGCTCTAGGGCAACGGTGTCTAGATGGAATTTGTATTTGTGGTCCTGGCAACTGGACCTTTTTTGGAACACCATTATTTTTGTCTTACTGAGATTTACTGTCAGGGCCCAGGTCTGACAGAATCTGTGCAGAAGATCTAGGTGCTGCTGTAGGCCCTCCTTGGTTGGTGAAAGAAACACCAGATCATCAGCAAACAGAAGACATTTGACTTCAGATTCTAGTAGGGTGAGGCCGGGTGCTGCAGACTGTTCTAGTGCCCTCGCCAATTCGTTGATATACAGTGGGGAAAAAAAGTATTTAGTCAGCCACCAATTGTGCAAGTTCTCCCACTTAAAAAGATGAGAGAGGCCTGTAATTTTCATCATAGGTACACGTCAACTATGACAGACAAAATGAGAAAAAAAAATCCAGAAAATCACATTGTAGGATTTTTAATGAATTTATTTGCAAATTATGGTGGAAAATAAGTATTTGGTCAATAACAAAAGTTTCTCAATACTTTGTTATATACCCTTTGTTGGCAATGACACAGGTCAAACGTTTTCTGTAAGTCTTCACAAGGTTTTCACACACTGTTGCTGGTATTTTGGCCCATTCCTCCATGCAGATCTCCTCTAGAGCAGTGATGTTTTGGGGCTGTCGCTGGGCAACACAGACTTTCAACTCCCTCCAAAGATTTTCTATGGGGTTGAGATCTGGAGACTGGCTAGGCCACTCCAGGACCTTGAAATGCTTCTTACGAAGCCACTCCTTCGTTGCCCGGGCAGTGTGTTTGGGATCATTGTCATGCTGAAAGACCCAGCCACGTTTCATCTTCAATGCCCTTGCTGATGGAAGGAGGTTTTCACTCAAAATCTCACGATACATGGCCCCATTCATTCTTTCCTTTACACGGATCAGTCGTCCTGGTCCCTTTGCAGAAAAACAGCCCCAAAGCATGATGTTTCCACCCCCATGCTTCACAGTAGGTATGGTGTTCTTTGGATGCAACTCAGCATTCTTTGTCCTCCAAACACGACGAGTTGAGTTTTTACCAAAAAGTTATATTTTGGTTTCATCTGACCATATGACATTCTCCCAATCCTCTTCTGGATCATCCAAATGCACTCTAGCAAACTTCAGACGGGCCTGGACATGTACTGGCTTAAGCAGGGGGACACGTCTTGCACTGCAGGATTTGAGTCCCTGGCGGCATAGTGTGTTACTGATGGTAGGCTTTGTTACTTTGGTCCCAGCTCTCTGCAGGTCATTCACTAGGTCCCCCCGTGTTGTTCTGGGATTTTTGCTCACCGTTCTTGTGATCATTTTGACCCCACAGGGTGAGATCTTGCGTGGAGCCCCAGATCGAGGGAGATTATCAGTGGTCTTGTATGTCTTCCATTTCCTAATAATTGCTCCCACAGTTGATTTCTTCAAACCAAGCTGCTTACCTATTGCAGATTCAGTCTTCCCAGCCTGGTGCAGGTCTACAATTTAGTTTCTGGTGTCCTTTGACAGCTCTTTGGTCTTGGCCATAGTGGAGTTTGGAGTGTGACTGTTTGAGGTTGTGGACAGGTGTATTTTATACTGATAACAAGTTCAAACAGGTGCCATTAATACAGGTAACGAGTGGAGGACAGAGGAGCCTCTTAAAGAAGAAGTTACAGGTCTGTGAGAGCCAGAAATCTTGCTTGTTTGTAGGTGACCAAATACTTATTTTCCACCATAATTTGCAAATAAATTCATAAAAAATCCTACAATGTGATTTTCTGGATTTTTTTCCCTCAATTTGTCTGTCATAGTTGACGTGTACATATGATGAAAATTACAGGCCTCTCTCATTTTTTTAAGTGGGAGAACTTGCACAATTGGTGGCTGACTAAATACTTTTTTTCCCCACTGTATATGTTGAAGAGGGTGGGGCTTAAACTCCCTGTCTCACCCCACGGCCCTGTGGAAAGAAATGTGTGTGTTTTTTGCCAATTTTAACCGCACACTTGTTGTTTGTGTACATGGATTTTATAATGTTGTATGTTTTTCCCCCAACCCCAGTTTCCATCAATTTGTATAGCAGACCCTCATGCCAAATTGAGTCAAAAGCTTTTTGAAATCAACAAAGCATGAGAAGACTTTGTCTTTGTTTTGGTTTGTCTGTTTGTCAATTAGGGTGTGCAGGGTGAATACGTGGTCTGTCGTACGGTAATTTGGTAAAAAGCCAATTTGACATTTGCTCAGTATATTGTTTTCACTGAGGAAATGAACTAGTCTGCTGTTAATGATAATGCAGAGGATTTTCCCAAGGTTGCTGTTGACGCATATCCCACGGTAGTTATTGGGGTCAAATTTGTCTCCACTTTTGTGGATTGGGGTGATCAGTCCATGGTTCCAAATATTGGGGAAGATGCCAGAGCTAAGGATGATGTTAAAGAGTTTAAGTATAGCTAATTGAAATTTGTGGTCTGTATATTTTATCATTTCATTGAGGATACCATCAACACCACAGGACTTTTTGGGTTGGAGGGTTTGTATTTTGTCCTGTAGTTCATTCAATGTAATTGGAGAATCCAGTGGGTTCTGGTAGTCTTTAATAGTTGATTCTAAGATTTGCATTGGATCATGTATATTTTTTTGCTGTTTGTTCTCTGTTATAGGGCCAAAAAGATTGGAGAAGTGGTTTACCCATACATCTCCGTTTTGGATAGATAGCTCTTCATGTTGTTTGTTTAGTGTTTTCCAATTTTCCCAGAAGTGGTTAGAGTCTATGGATTCTTCAATTACATTGAGCTGATTTCTAGTGGTTAGAGTCTATGGATTCTTCAATTGCATTGAGCTGATTTCTGACATGCTGTTCCTTCTTTTTCCCTAGTGTATTTCTGTATTGTTTTAGTGATTCACCATAGTGAAGGCGTAGGCTCAGGTTTTCTGGGTCTCTATGTTTTTGGTTGGATAGGTTTCTCAATTTCTTTCTTAGGTTTTTGCATTCTTCATCAAACCATTTATCACTGTTATTACTTTTCTTTGGTTTTCTGTTAGAGATTTTTAGATTTGATAGGGAAGCTGAGAGGTCAAATATACTGTTTAGGTTTTCTACTGCCAAGTTTACACCTTCACTATTACAGTGGAACGTTTTGTCCAGGAACTTGTCTAGAATGGATTGAATTAGTTGTTTCCTAATTGTTTTTTGTTAGGTTTCAACACTACTTTCCTTCCATCTATAGCATTTCTTAATATTATTCAGTTCCTTTGGCTTTGATGCCTCATGATTGAGTATTGCTCTGTTCAAGTAGACTGTGATTTTGCTGTGGTCTGATAGGGGTGTCAGTGGGCTGACTGTGAACGCTCTGAGAGACTCTGGGTTGAGGTCAGTGATAAAGTAGTCTACAGTACTACTGCCAAGAGATGAGCTATAGGTGTACCTACCATAGGAGTCCCCTCGAAGCCTACCATTGACTATGTACATACCCAGTGTGCGACAGAGCTGCAGGAGTCGTGACCCGTTTTTGTTGGTTATGTTGTCGTAGTTGTGCCTAGGGGGGCATATGGGGGAGGGAATGCTGTCACCTCCAGGTAGGTGTTTGTCCCCCTGTGTGCTGAGGGTGTCAGGTTCTTGTCCAGTTCTGGCATTTAGGTCGCCACAGACTAGTACATGTCCCTGGGTCTGGAAATGTTTGATTTCCCCCTCCAGGATGGAGAAACTGTCTTCATTAAAGTATGGGAATTCTAGTGGGGGGATATAGGTAGCACACAGGAGGACATTTTTCTCAGTTGAGATAATTTCCTTTTGAATTTCTAACCAAATGTAAAATGTTCCTGTTTTGATTAATTTAATAGAGTGAGTTAGGTCTGCTCTATACCAAATTAGCATACCCCCTGAGTCCCTTCCCTGTTTCACACCTGGTAGTTTGGTGGATGGGACTACCAGCTCTCTGTAACCTAGAGGGCAACCAGTGGGTCCGTCTCCTCTATACCATGTTTCTTGTAGGATGACAATGTCTGTATTTCCGATTTATTTGGTGAAGTCCAGATTCCTGCTCTTTAGGCCAAAGGCAGATGACCTCAGGCCTTGGATATTCCAGGATGAAATAGCTCTCTCTCTCTCTCTCTCTCTCTCTCTCAACCACAAGCTCTTTCCAGGCCTCTGTGTGTTCCTGCTGGGTAAATGGAGGGGTGTGCACTGTGCGTCCGAGGGCAACAGCAGGAAGCCAGAACTCCAACTCACCACTTTACTGTGGGGGGATGTGTCTTACACTGGTTGTACCCTATACTGTAACCTACTGTACCCTGTACATGGCACTCATAAGGATAGGTTTAATGTTTCACACACCGTGTCAGGTATTGAGATTGATGTAGCATTAACAATTATGGTTAGTGAAGAGGATACAGCATGTGCCAAGTGCAGTAGACTGCCAAGGTTCCAGCCCTATCATATGTAGTTAAGTAACACTTGAGCCATTCATAGGTAATTATAGGCAAGGACGTGAAGTGGCTTGTTGTTGGATGTAACTTTGGAAAGTGGTGAAATGTGAAAGTGAAGTTGAGTGCTATTATTGAGGAGGAAGAGCAGAGTGGACAGTGCAGGCCAGGGTGTTATATTATTCATACAGTGTTCAGGATGGCCAGAGGCCACTAGCTCTGGCTGTCAAAAACGAGGAGAATCCGACGCCCACCAGAGTCCTGATGCACACACACACAATTAGCAACATAATAAAATAATTTGCATCCTTATAATTTCTCTAAACCCCAATTCTGGGAAATCCCTTCGAATTATATTGGCACCTTAATTTACAAATTAGAAGCGGATGGGAGCTAAATTGATGGAATTATGTTGTTTTGACAATCCCCATCCGGCTCTTATACAACGCAATATCAGCCCCAATCAGCGTTGGTGCGCAGATAACAAGGAATCCGATTATGGCAATGCGTTC
>NW_028156742.1:45000-102655 GCF_964263955.1 Coregonus lavaretus
TGGCAAAACATACCCTCCCTCTAGAAACTCAATGCAGGTTTTGAAAATCAACATAAAAAAAAAACGTTTAATCATACCCTGTGATGTCACAGAGAAGCATTTATTAGGACCTTATCTTTTAAACCACAGTCTACATTTCTACATGCATGTTTCTATCATAACTCTGGATAAGTCCCAGATGCAGACAGTTCGAATCACCAATGTTTATTAACAAAACAGGGCAGGCAGACGACAGGGCAAGCAGAGGTCAGTAATCCAGGGCAGTGTCAGACAGGTACAGAACGGCAGGCAGGCTCAGGGCAAGCAGAGGTCAGTAATCCAGGGCAGTGTCAGACAGGTACAGAACGGCAGGCAGGCTCAGGGCAAGCAGAGGTCAGTAATCCAGGGCAGTGTCAGACAGGTACAGAACGGCAGGCAGGCTCAGGGCAAGCAGAGGTCAGTAATCCAGGGCAGTGTCAGACAGGTACAGAACGGCAGGCAGGCTCAGGGCAAGCAGAGGTCAGTAATCCAGGGCAGTGTCAGACAGGTACAGAACGGCAGGCAGGCTCAGGGCAAGCAGAGGTCAGTAATCCAGGGCAGTGTCAGACAGGTACAGAACGGCAGGCAGGCTCAGGGCAAGCAGAGGTCAGTAATCCAGGGCTGTGTCAGACAGGTACAGAACGGACCAATATTGGTTAGTACTTAGTAGGTGGGACTTGGTTGGTTTGAAGATTTAACAGAAAATACTTCCTTCATTTAGTAAATACACTGAGTATACGAAACATTGATCCCTTATTGATGTCACTTGTTAAATCCACTTCAATCAGTGTAGATGAAGAGGAGGAGACGGGTTAAATAATGATTTTTGTTAAGCCTCGAGACAATTGAGACATGGATTGTGTATGTGTGCCATTCAGAAGTTGAATATTTAAGTGCCTATGAACGGGGTATGGTAGTACGTGCCAGGCGCACCGGTTTGTATCAAGAACTGCAACGCTGCTGGGTTTTTCACACTCAACAGTTTCCTGTGTGTATCAAGAATAGTCCACCACCCAAAGGACACAGTAAGCACTTAGCAAGTCTTTGCAGATCCAAAATCCAGATCAGAGTTTCCTCAACACCAAAATCAAATCTAATTATTAAATGACTTTGAACAAAACAGAGGGCTTGGGAAGTAGAGCTTTGGGGGTCTTGAGAGACTTCAGTATTTCTACAATAATTTTGGTTTAATCAGCGGCTGTCTGCTGAGGGTAGGACGTCTTTACATGTACTTGAAACAACCTGTGAACACCACTGCTTACTTACTGATAGGAGAGCATGAGTGCAGTGTAGTGTTCCCATAGGAAAGACTGGGGCAGACAGGGGGGTGTATTTACTGTTTGAAACAGTCTGGCCTTGAAGACTGTGTGTGCACTGTGGCTGCCTGGCTAGCTGTTAGCATGGCTGTGAGTGATGGAAGTTACCACTTGCTTTGGTGTTTTTCCCTGTTCAAACGTCGAGTGCAGTGGGCGAGAACGCCTAATTGGCTGTCATTCTCAAAGAGGAAGACAAAACTTCTGTAAATAATTCAAAAGCTTTATTTCCCTCTGTAATTTGTTCTATCCCCTCGCACCAGGGAGGCCGATAAACAATTGGCTATAATAGACTGGCTGTTTAGACCTATTTAAAATGCTCCTCCTTGTTTGAGATGGAAATGATGATTGCAACAGAAATCGTGCCAACAGTTGGAGTCATTCGATTGTAAACAGCTAGCTACACATTAGAGTGAAAATAGCAGTTCACAGAAATGTACAGTATGTCTCACTTTACATCACAAATTAGTTGGTGTTTATGCTGTTGAGGTGATTATATTTAAGAAGCCAATTTCAACTTCATTGAAATGCAAATGACGCTGTAAAGGAGTAGAAAAGCATTGTTGATTTAGTGGAATTTTCTGCATGCAGCCTTTGCCTGCAGAGTCACATTCAGGGTTTTCTATTATCCTGGCATTTTGAACAGAGCCAAAACTCACACAGAGCCAATCATTGTTGTACAGGACAGTCTTTTGGCGTTTAATTGGTCCAGCCCAGACATAGAGAGGACACCCAGGACAGAACTTGGCCCAATCAGAGGGCAGCAGGACAAACAGCTGGCATGGCTGTTGTCCAATCCCGATCAGCTCCCAGCACCCCGCTGACCTAGTAGTCAATCTCCTTTCCTGGTGCTCGTCCAATGAGAGGAAGCAGCATGATGACCATTTAAACCCCTCCCTGGGCTCTGTGGAGGCTGGTGTGATTGAACCACTCACAGGCTAAATTCCTGTCCTTGTCTCCCGGCCAGGAGGCGATTACACAACCATCTTACCAAAACAACACGGACACATAAACCTTATAAAACCACTCCTTTTTAACTTTCCTCCACAATGAAATGGTTTACAGTCAGTGAACCTGGGCTGTTAAAATTCCTATAAATTGCGGTGGAAGTGACAGAGGGAGCAGTTGGACGGCATTCAAATAGAGAGAGAGAGAGGGAAGGGGCATTGAAGTAAGAGAGCGAGAGTCCTCCTTGCATCGCTCTGGGGACCCAGGGACGCTGGTAGACAGGCCGCGCAGGGCGGATGGACAGTACGTGCTCTGACTAGCAGCAGCCTAAACCTCCCAGCCAGCCACACAGGGAGTTAGACAAATGAAAAACTGCAGGAGAGAGGGGTGTAAATCTCCCAGGAAGAGGAGAGGACACGCACAAGGCTCGGCCTGCATCATGGCTCCTCAACCTGGAGGAGACGACACCCCCGGACACTGACACTCTGGACCCACACTGGATCCTCCCTCCATCCTCCATCCTCCTCTGTAGGGCTGTGCCAATGGAAGTGGATGGAGGGGAATGAAGTGGGCTAGAAGGCACATACACACAGACAATTAGAGAGATATACAGTATACAGCTAACACACATACAGGCACAGGCCAGACATGCACACACACACACTGATTGGTGAGATGGTGTCTCTTGTCCGGTGTAGTGATACATACACCTAATTATAATGTTGTGGTGGGTGACAGACAGAAACAATCATGTTGAGCAGCGTGTGGGTGAACAAACAGGCAGCGATAGATTGATTAGTCTCACGCCCGCCACCACATTCACGTGCTCTCCATTTAGAATCATATATCGAAGAATACCACTTCACAATCTGTCGCGGATAATGAGCTAGCATTGTGTTTGATTCATGGCTGCTTGAGGAGATTGAATAGCGTGTGTCATAGCTGATTACTGTAGAGCTTGAACCAGTGCCAGCTAATGAGACTGTATTGTGTGTGCCAGAGTTTCTGTAGCGTAAGGAGGTTATGTCACAAGGAGAGTCTGTTCAAGGAGGGGAGGGAGTAGGAGGTGGTATTGTGCTGGCTGCTCCTCCATTCCTCCTCCTAATGTCTCAGGCTCTTTCATGTCTTCTCATCCACCGTGAGAGGAGTGTTTGTGTGAGCGCGTGTGTGCGTGCTTGTGTGTGTACTTGTGCGTGTGCGTGCTTGCGTGTGTGAATCTGTGGGTGCACCTCTACTACAAAGTAGGTCAGTATACAGAATGGATACGGCTGACAGGGGAGTGATATTAGTGTGACACTGGCCTGAGGTACAGGAAGGGGAGTGATATTATTGTGACGCTGGGCTGAGGTACAGGAAGGGGAGTGATATTAGTGTGACGCTGGGTTAAGGTACAGGAAGGGGCGTGATATTAGTGTGACGCTGGGCTGAGGTACAGGAAGGGGCGTGATATTAGTGTGGGGCTGAGGTACAGGAAGGGGAGTGATTTTGCTGTGAGGCAGGAGTTAAACAGGTGAGGGATTTTTACCACTGCACTGAGCGTCTCAGATGGGCACTGAGCGGCAACGGCCTGGGCTGTAATGGACCATCAGAACAGATGGAATGCTGGGTAGTGTGTGTGTGAGGTCATGGGCCTCCTCGTCCCTCACACTAACACACTGTCCCTGTATGGCCCTCCGAGACGGGAGTGTCTTACAATGTTTCTGCATCTGTAACTGGTAGTCCTGTGTGGCTCAGTTGGTAGAGCATGGTGCTTGAAATGTCAGGGTTGTGGGTTCAATTCCCATGGGGGACCAGTAGGAAAAAATACATGTATAAAAATGTATGCACTCACTACTGTAAGTCGCTCTGGATAAGACTGTCTGCTAAATGACTAAAATGTAAATGTACTACCTGGAGAGATGGTGTCCCAAACTGACTGTCACGCTCACTATTCTAGATCTGTATATATCTGGTCTACAGCAGCTCTGGGTTTAAATAGGATATTTCTTTCAGTTATGCTTGATTGAACTTGCCTGGCCACAATTTAACCAATGATGTAGTCTCAAAAGTGCAAATGCTTCCCATCTGGCAAAGTATACTAATCAACAGTATGTCCTGAGTTGACTGGCTGTCTGGGCATTCTACAGACCAGACCAGACCAGACTGTTTGCTCCAGACTGACCACTACTGACCCCCTGGGTGTTTCTGAGCTCTCACTGACCTTTTGGTTGTTCTGTTACCGCCATGACAGAGCAGCTCAGAGGCCCACTGCTGGCTCCCGAGCGGACCACTGACCAATGGCATTACTGTGTGTTGGACTGACCATTGTTGTGGAAAATAACCACTATACTTTATTAAAAATCAAAGGTCTTACAGAGTTTTTGTTGCATCAAGAATGACTTTATTTTTAATTCAACAAAGCCAGGTCAATCTGCAGATTGGAACCCCCTCTTACTCTCTCCCTCCATCTTATATAGTGCCCTCTTCAGTTTCCTGCTCTTTTATTGCTCCGCCCACTTCCTTTGTCTCTGAGGGCGACTAAATTTGACTTTCATTAAGTTCAGAGTACTACAATCAATCAATCCTTATCTTGCAAAAACACTCATGTTTAGTTTAAACTCTGTTCAACCCTGGCTCTTTTCACTGTGTTTGAAGATAGAAACAAAAGGCCCAAGCCAGTTTCAGTCTCTGATATGATAAGACAACCATGGATCTAAGTAAGAGCAAGCAATCTGTCTCTTACAGCACGTACTGTCACTTACAACACGTACTGTCTCTTACAGCACGTACTGTCTCTTACAACACGTACCGTCTCTTACAACACGTACCGTCTCTTACAGTACGTACTGTCTCTTACAGCACGTACCGTCTCTTACAACACGTACCGTCTCTTACAACACGTACCGTCTCTTACAACATGTACTGTATATTACACTGGAAAGTATATGTACAGAGAGCTTTGGTGGTCCTTTTTTAAAATTTTCCAGACAACCTTGTTTCTTGGACCATATTCAAATAACAAATGGTAAACTCTAAAAGCAATTATGGCCACTGTATAGTTGGTGTCTACACAACAACAACAACAACAACAACAACAACAACAACAACACCTAAAGAGGACTCTCATCAGAATGACTGATTTACATCATTCCATCATTTATTACCAGTCACTGGTTTGTTTTTTCAACATGTGCAGTCACAGAATGATTCTAGTAAGTGTAGGCTAACAACTTTTTCATCCCAATTATATTGATTTAGTATAGGGTTACAGGGGGAAAGTTAAGGTTGTGTAGTATCTTTATTCATATGCTCATGTCTCCCCTCCTTAGCTTAGCTGACCAGGCAGGTCAGGCAGGCTGGCTGGTGCTGGTGGGATGAATATCAGATAGTCTTTCCCTCTGCGCTGCAGGCTGCACTGCTCTCAGAGGTCTATGGAGGATGACTCTAACCCAATGTGACATCCCTCTGACAACACCCTCCCAGAGCTGGGCTGGGCCTCGGCTACACACTATACACACTGTGTCCTCTGCTAGCTAATGCTATCACACAAATAGATTAGTGTTTCACTGGAGCCGCAGAGAGGATTGAACACAAATAGATGAATAGAAACAAACGTAAGAGAGGCGTGTGGTGTAAAAACAAGATGTTGTATTGTCACATACCAGATTAGGTGCTATGAAATGTGTTGTTTTACATGGTCAGCCATAGTAGTACGGCGCCCCCGGAGGAAGTTAGGGTTAAGTGCCTTGCTCTGGTATTCGAACCAGTTACTGGCCCGACGCTCTAACCGCTAGGCTACTTGTACCTGTGTTGGGGTGACAGTTGATGGACAGAGACAGTCAGGGCGTGGAGGTGTGCGGTCAGCATCTTAGGACAGGCTGACAACCGTGAGCAGGGCAACGTGAGGGGTAACCGTAGTAACTGCAGCCATGGGATCACACAGCCTTTTTTTTTTATGCTGCGGTAAGCAGTAAGTACCTCCTGACCAGTTTTCTGGACGACCTTGCTTTCCTCTGCTCAATGAATCTTTTATGAGCTTGGCGATGTGGGTTTCTGGGAAGAAGATTGGAATATAAATATGGCAGTTGCACCTAAAGCCCACAGCTTCTCTCTGTGATACAAAGCTTTTATACTCACTAGGAGACTGAGCAGATTGGGCTGCTGCTGTGTGTACCTGACTGCACTGCAGTGCTATCCTACAGAACCCTCCTCTTTTATCACAAGACACACATTTCCATATCAGAGTGCTCTCACATTCCCAATCACAAGACATGCATTCCATTTTAGAGTGGAAAGATGTCATCATTGGAATGGATAGTGGAAACACATTTCATTCCAGACAGTACAGTTTCCCACATGGGCACACATTCAGAGTACACAGGTTCCATGTCAGAGAGAAGCTGTTTATATCACACAATTCACATCCAGTACAATGACCAGCAGTCAGCTGGGGATGAGTTCTCTAGTGCTGTTTGACACGGAATGAAAATAAATCAAAACGGTACATCCAGACACCAGGAGGAAATCTAAACTGAAACCCCCCGTGAATGCTGCTGCCTCTCCTTCTCTCCATCTTTTTCTCTCTCCATCTCTCTCTCCCTCCATCCCTCCCTCTCATAGTTATTATACCTTTCTTCCTAGAGATTTCTGTCCTCTTCACCTTCCATTGTGAATGTGACAGTGCTTACCCTCATGCTGAAAGCTAACTGTCGGAGAGCTTTCATTTTGTGGATGAACGGCGAGTGCTGCATGGCGCTGTGGAGGTGGGTGGGTGGATGGCGAGAGGAACCTTTTTATCAATGTGTTTCTGCAGCGGGCGCTCTGTCACAGCCACTCAGTAGGGTCGTTGATGAGGGGAGCCTCCCTGATGGAGCCGGGGCTTGAAAGTCGCTAGTCAGGGGAGTCAGCCCCTGAGCTGTAGCCTGATAGCGCATATCAAGCAGCTCCTCCAGGCTCTTCTCTTCTCCTCTCTGTAGGCCCATGCTTGGGAAGGTAAAGAGGTAGCTAGTAGCTATACAGTCAAAGCATATGTTTGATGTAGGCATAGAGATAACAAGATGTAGCCAGGAGCGGAAACACACTAGCCTATTCTCTCTGATTTCAACTCTTTGGGACTTCCTCAACATGATAAAACACATATACAGTGGGGGGAAAAAAGTATTTAGTCAGCCACCAATTGTGCAAGTTCTCCCACTTAAAAAGATGAGAGAGGCCTATAATTTTCATCATAGGTACACGTCAACTATGACAGACAAAATGAGAAAATAAATTCCAGAAAATCACATTGTAGGATTTTTAATGAATTTATTTGCAAATTATGGTGTAAAATAAGTATTTGGTCAATAACAAAAGTTTCTCAATACTTTGTTATATACCCTTTGTTGGCAATGACACAGGTCAAACGTTTTCTGTAAGTCTTCACAAGGTTTTCACACACTGTTGCTGGTATTTTGGCCCATTCCTCCATGCAGATCTCCTCTAGAGCAGTGATGTTTTGGGGCTGTTGCTGGGCAACACGGACTTTCAACTCCCTCCAAAGATTTTCTATGGGGTTGAGATCTGGAGACTGGCTAGGCCACTCCAGGACCTTGAAATGCTTCTTACGAAGCCACTCCTTCGTTGCCCGGGCGGTGTGTTTGTGATCATTGTCATGCTGAAAGACCCAGCCACGTTTCATCTTCAATGCCCTTGCTGATGGAAGGAGGTTTTCACTCAAAATCTCACGATACATGTCCCCATTCATTCCTTTACACGGATCAGTCGTCCTGGTCCCTTTGCAGAAAAACAGCCCCAAAGCATGATGTTTCCACCCCCATGCTTCACAGTAGGTATGGTGTTCTTTGGATGCAACTCAGCATTCTTTGTCCTCCAAACAGGACGAGTTGAGTTTTTACCAAAAAGTTATATTTTGGTTTCATCTGACCATATGACATTCTCCCAATCCTCTTCTGGATCATCCAAATGCACTCTAGCAAACTTCAGACAGGCCTGGACATGTACTGGCTTAAGCAGGGGGACACGTCTGGCACTGCAGGATTTGAGTCCCTGGCGGCGTAGTGTGTTACTGATGGTAGGCTTTGCTACTTTGGTCCCAGCTCTCTGCAGGTCATTCAATAGGTTCCCCCGTGTGGTTCTGGGATTTTTGCTCACCGTTCTTGTGATCATTTTGACCCCACGGGGTGAGAACTTGCGTGGCGCTCCAGATCGAGGGAGATTATCAGTGGTCTTGTATGTCTTCCATTTCCTAATAATTGCTCCCACAGTTGATTTCTTCAAACCAAGCTGCTTACCTATTGCAGATTCAGTCTTCCCAGCCTGGTGCAGGTCTACAATTTTGTTTCTGGTGTCCTTTGACAGCTCTTTGGTCTTGGCCATAGTGGAGTTTGGAGTGTGACTGTTTGAGGTTGTGGACAGGTGTCTTTTTATACTGATAACAAGTTCAAACAGGTGCCATTAATACAGGTAACGAGTGGAGGACAGAGGAGCCTCTTAAAGAAGAAGTTACAGGTCTGTGAGAGCCAGAAATCTTGCTTGTTTGTAGGTGACCAAATACTTATTTTCCACCATAATTTGCAAATAAATTAATTAAAAATCCTACAATGTGATATTCTTGAAAAAAAATCTCAATTTGTCTGTCATAGTTGACGTGTACCTATGATGAAAATTACAGGCCTCTCTCATCTTTTTAAGTGGGAGAACTTGCACAATTGGTGGCTGACTAAATACTTTTTTTCCCCACTGTATGCCCATGTAGTGGACACTGGCCATGTAGCGGACACTGGCCATGTAGCGGACACTGGCCATGCATACCATATCAGAGAATGCCGCAGCGGCAGCAGACTTGTAATGATGAAGGGGGAAATATTTATCTGCACTGTGGTGTGGGGACTAAAGCTGGATGTTGGACCAAAACAAATACTGTACTAGACACATTCATCATACCTTAGAACTAGGGACTGTAAATATGAACAAAATCTGTACCAAGGAAATGTTGGCCCCAGTGGCGTGTATTCATGGATGCCAAAGGAAGCCAGGTTTCACCCAAAAAATTACCAATTTCCTTCAATTCGCAAGAGGCTGAATTTATCTCACCAGAGAAAGTATCCAAGTGAACGAAACAGCGCTCCTCTGTCTCGGTATGTGTAGCCCATCTATCTGATGCTGTCTGATCAAAAAGAGTATGACATTATTGCCAGCAAGCATTTGGCCTCCCTTGATAAAAAATGTATAAAATAATGGCCAATCAGCATTGAGCTAAACTGCGTGAGCTCCGCTGTGAATGGTCCTGGCGCACCAAAGAAAAGCCAGTTTGGATTTGGCTTCACACCAATCACATCACATCAGAAGTCAAACGTCATTGACAGAAATGTGTCGTTGTCCTCCGGTGGCTAGTTAGCTAGCTAAAATAGTCCCTTTCCTAAATTACTAAATTAGTCATGGATGGAGATCGGGATTTGGACTGACTTGTGGTTTTACTTAAGTCTCTGTACTAGCCAATGATTATAACTGAGATTCTGATTGATTATAACAGCGATTTGTTTGTTTGACCTGACCAAGATCAGTTTCCGATCGAAACGTTGTCAATAAAGCGGTGAATTGGGAGCTTTAACAGTGTGCGGGCCTTCTTGTTCAATACTAGTATTCTTTATTAGCCCAGCACCTATGTTTTTAAAGATGTGCATATGACCACAAACTTTTCTATAGGCAATTCTGATCCAACCATAAATTCATACATTGTGCCCCTTGCCTGAGAGGATGGAAGTTCAATATGTAGCTAGATGTAGTAGGCTAATGTTAACTAGCTAACGTTGCCCCTGAAAGGAAGTTAGGCTAGCGAGCAAGCATTTTAGCCAGGTAGACTAGGACAACAAAAACTAAAAGCGTGTACTGAGTCATAGACCGTTTAGGCAACATGAAAGAGGAGGATGGCATTGTCGTTTCTCTACAAGTAGGGTGAGTCAACATATTTTTTACACACACACAGAAATCAGTACCATTGACAGCCACATCATATTTAGCTTACGTTGATTGGACTAAATCATTTTTGGTATCTTTTAGTTGTTACTCAATTAGACTAAGGATAGGTGATTATATGATGTTGAAGTTGAAATGGTGCTGGAATAGTGGAGGCAGCGCCTGTTTTCTTTGCGACTTTAAAGAAACTCTAAATCAATAGTTGTTTAGCAGTCAGAAAAAAGGCATATGAACAAACAGGTTATAGAGCAAACAACACAATTATCACAACACATAGGTGGTGATGTTATTTTTTTCCTGGCTTGGCTTCTCCGGTGATTTTACCCATGCACCACTACTGTTTGGCCCGGAGTTTAACCTGGCCCCTCTAAAACCTCACCTCAGTTCCCTATTGACATTTCCATAGTCCTTGGCCACAGAGTTATGAGGCCCAGCAAACCTCCAGGAACAAACACTAAACCTGCTCAACTGAGGGCATATTTGCTCCACTAACCCAGAGGTAATAACTCTCAGTCTGGGCACTGGGATATCAACACAATGTTGCACCTGAATACTGTACAAGTTAATGTAGAACTGCTGCTTAGTGGTGTGGATTTTGGCAGTTCTTGGCATTAATTTGTGCGTAGTCACCCCTCTTTTTTTAGACACTCACACTCTCTCCTCTCTCTCCTGTCTCTCCCCCCTCTCTATCTCTCTCATGTCTCTCCCCTCTCTCTCACGCCCCTCTCTCTCCTCTAACTCTCTCCTCTCTCTCCCCTCTCGCTCTCTCTCTCTCTCCCCTGTCTCTCCCCTGTCTCTCTCCTCTCTCTCTCCCCTCTCTCTCACTCCATTATCTCTCCCCTCTCTCACTCCATTCTCTCTCCTCTCTCTCCTGTCTCTCTCCCTTCTCTCTCACTCCATTCTCTCCCCTCTCTCTCTCCCCTTAATCTCTCTCCTCTCTCTCCCCTCTCTGTCTCTCCTGTCTCTCTCCACTCTCTCTCTCCCCTCTCTCACTCCCCTCTCTATTCTCTCTCACTCCATTCTCTCTCCTCTCTCTCTCCTCTCCCCTCTCTCTCACTCCCCTCTCCCCTCTAACTCTCTCTCTCCCCTCAATCTCTCTCCTCTCTCTCCCCCCTCTCCCCTCTCGGTCTCTCCTCTCCCCTCACTCTCTCCTCTCTCCCCTCTCTCTCACTCCATTCTCTCTCCTCTTTCTCCTCTCTCTCCCTTCTCTCTCACTCAATTCTCTCTCTCCTCTCCCCTCTCTCTCACTCCCCTCTCCTCTCTAACTCTCTCACTCCCCTCTCCTCTCTAACTCTCTCTCTCCCCCCTCTCTCTCTCCTGTCTCTTTCCCATCTCTCACTCCATTCTCTCTCCTCTCTCTCCCCTCTCTCTCTCCCCTCTCTCTCACTCCATTATCTCTCCTGTCTCTCTCCCCTCACTCTCTCTCCTGTCGCTCTCCCTCTCTCTCTCCTGTCTCGCTCCCTTCTCTCTCACTCCATTCTCTCTCCTCTTTCTCCTCTCTCTCCCTTCTCTCTCACTCCATTCTCTCTCCTCTTTCTCCTCTCTCTCCCTTCTCTCTCACTCCATTCTCTCTCCTCTCTCTCTCCTCTCCCCTCTCTCTCACTCCCCTCTCCTCTCTAACTCTCTCACTCCCCTCTCCTCTCTAACTCTCTCTCTCCCCCTCTCTCTCTCCTGTCTCTTTCCCATCTCTCACTCCATTCTCTCTCCTCTCTCCCCTCTA
Organism: Coregonus lavaretus; assembly: GCF_964263955.1. Taxonomy (NCBI): domain Eukaryota; kingdom Metazoa; phylum Chordata; class Actinopteri; order Salmoniformes; family Salmonidae; genus Coregonus; species Coregonus lavaretus. The sequence continues at coordinate 56,953 of NW_028156742.1, forward strand.
TCTCACTCCATTATCTCTCCTGTCTCTCTCCCCTCACTCTCTCTCCTGTCGCTCTCCCTCTCTCTCTCCTGTCTCTCTCCCCTCTCTCTCCTGTCTCTTTCCCCTATCTCACTCCATTCTCTCCCCTCTCTCTCTCCTGTCTCTCTCCCCTGTCTCTCACTCCATTCTCTCTCCTGTCTCTCCCCTCACTCTCTCCTGTCTCTCTCCCATCTCTCTCCATTCTCTCTCCTGTCTCTCTCCCCTCTCTCTCACTCCATTCTCTCTCCTCTCTCCCTCACTTTCTCTCCTCTCTCTCACTCCCCTCTCCTCTCGAACTCTCTCCCCTCTCTCTCTCCTGTCTCTTTCCATCTCTCACTCCGTTCTCTCTCCTCTCTCTCCCCTCACTCTCTCTCCCCTCTCTCTCTCTCCTGTCTCTCTCCCCTCTCTCTCTCCTCTCCCCCCTCTCTCTCCGGTCTCTCTCCCTTCTCTCACTCCATTCTCTCTCCTCTCTCTCTCCTCTCTCTCCCCTCTAACTCCCCTCTCTCTCCTCTCTAACTCTCTCCTCTCTCTCACTCATTCTCTCTCCTCTCTCTCTCCCCTCACTCTCTCTCCTCTCTCCCCTCTCTCACTCCCCTCTCTCTCTTCTCTAACTATCTCTCCTCTCTCCTCCCTCTCTCTCTCCTGTCTCGCTCCCTTCTCTCTCTCCCCTCTCTCTCCTCTCTCCCCTCTCTCTCCATTCTCTCTCCTCTCTCTCTCTCCTCTCTCTCTTCTCTCTCTCCCCTCTAACTCCCCTCTCTCTCTAACTCTCTCTCACTCATTCTCTCTCCTCTCTCTCTCCCCTCACTCTCTCGTCTCTCCCGTCTCTCCCCCCTCTCTCTCTCCTGTCTTGCTCCCTTCTCTCTTACTCCATTCTCTCTCCTCTCTCTCTCCTCTCTTCTCTCTCCCCCTCTCTCACTCACTCACTCACTCACTCACTCACTCACTCACTCACTGGAACCAACACAAGGAGAGGCATGTTGTGGTATGAATAGGAATGATCAGTGGTGGTGGGCAGGCAGGCAGGATGAGGCAGAGTTCGCGTACACAGTGGGAGGATGTCTAGTGCGTTTGAATCAATGCCCAGTGGACTACTACTGAGAGACAGGGAGCAACGGAGAGCAGAAGGAGAGGCAGAGAGGAAATTGGGGAGGGAGAGGGAGGGGTGGAAAGAGTGAGGAAGATAGACAGAGGGAGGGAAAGAGGGAGTATAAACTGCCTGGTGCTCTGCCTACTGGGTTATTATATTCTCCATCCTAATGAAAAAGAGAGGAATAATTAGCCCCCTATCGCTCCGTCACTCTCATTCCATTCCCCTCATTCCCCTGACTGTCTGCCTGCCGCCTAGCTCACACTCCTCTCCTGACAGATTGGCTGTAATTAGGCCTTGATTGTTAAATCAATATGGCCACAAGTATGGCCAAACAATGGCGTGTGAATCTGCCACAAACTGTATACCTGGGCAAGAGGCACACTAGTGTAGGAAACACCATGCAGAGAAGAGTAAGTAGAAAAAGATGTAGGGATGGGAGGGAAGGAGGGGAAGAGAACGTGATGGGTCTTGACTTTTGCTCTGATCGCTTCACACACTGATCCATCTGGTGCTTTCAGTATAATTACAACCCTCTCTCTTCTTCTCTCGTGTGTGTGTGTGTGTGTGTGAGAGAGAGAGAGTGTGGACAAGCCTCATGAGCGGTATGCAACTGTGCATGAGGAATAAGGTGGAATTGGCAAATTGGATTAAGGTTATAAAATGCCTGCCAACACATTATCTGCTATGAGAGAGAGGTGTAGCTAGTCTACCCATTACGGCATGGTCTGCTTCATGGACCATGACAGAGGCCTGATGCTACAGTCACCAGCTAATAATGATTAGTTACAGCTTAGGATGCAATGGGACCTGGAGCAATAACCCTCACCTGGATTTAAGCTGGAGACATAGAGGCTAAGTCACTTACTGACAATTGAATGAACAGATATTCAGGAAAGGTCCCTTTAAGCCACATTGGCTGCTGGTCTCTGTCGCTCTCTGTCTCACTGCTTAGTGAGAGGTGGACTGGGAGGGACAGAGCTGAGGTAAACTCTCTGGGAGAGGAGTGCTTATCACTTGTCAGACATATTTTTCTACTTGGTTTGTTGGTGATCGATATTTGCAGCCAGCCTGATATCTGTGTTGATCATAGTGAGGCAGGACTCTATTAAAAATGACTAGACAGACCCAAATAGTGGGGACTGCACCTCTCTGTGTGCCTGGTGTTGTAATGATGGAGTTACAGTGGCTTGCGAAAGTATTCACCCCCCCTTGGCATTTTTCCTATTTTGTTGCCTTACAACCTGGAATTAAAATGGATTTTGGGGGGGTTTGTATCATTTGATTTACACAACATGCCTATCACTTTGAAGATGCAAAATATTTTTTATTGTGAAACAATCTCTTGGGGTATGTCTCTATAAACTTGGCACATCTAGCCACTGGGATTTTTGCCCATTCTTCAAGGCAAAACTGCTCCAGCTCCTTCAAGTTGGATGGGTTCCGCTGGTGTACAGCAATCTTTAAGTCATACCACAGATTCTCAATTGGATTGAGGTCTGGGCTTTGACTTGGGCATTCCAAGACATTGAAATGCTCCCCCTTAAACCACTCAAGTGTTGCTTTAGCAGTATGCTTAGGGTCATTGTCCTGCTGGAAGGTGAACCTCCGTCCCAGTCTGAAATCTCTGGAAGACTGAAACAGGTTTCTCTCAAGAATTTCCCTGTATTTAGCGCCATCCATCATTCCTTCAATTCTGACCAGTTTCCCAGTCCCTGCCGATGGAAAAACATCCCCACAGCATGATGCTGCCACCACCATGCTTCACTGTGGGGATGGTGTTCTCGGGGTGAGGAGAGGTATTGGGTTTGTGCCAGACATAGTGTTTTCCTTAATGGCCAAAAAGCTCAATTTTAGTATAATCTGACAAGAGTACCTTCTTCCATATGTTTGGGGAGTCTCCCACATGCCTTTTGGCGAACACCAAATGTTTGTTTATTTTGTTCTTTAAGCGATGGCTTTTTTTCTGGCCCAGCTCTGGAGTGTACAGCTTAAAGTGGTCCTATGGACAGATACTCCAATCTCCGCTGTGGAGCTTTGCAGCTCCTTCAGGGTTATCTTTGGTGTCTTTGTTGCCTCTCTGATTAATGCCCTCCTTTCCTGGTCGGTGAGTTTTGGTGGGCAGCCCTCTCGTCAAGTTTGTTGTGGTGCCATATTCTTTAATAATGGATTTAATGGTGCTCTGTGGGATGTTCAACGTTTTTATTTTTTATTTTTTTATAACCCAACCCTGATCAATACTTCTTCACAACTTTGTCCCTGACCTGTTTGGAGAGCTCCTTGGTCTTCATGGTGCCGCTTGCTTGGTGGTGCCCCTTGCTTAGTGGTGTTGCAGATTCTGGGGCCTTTCAGAACAGGTGTGTGTGTATATGTATTGAGATCATATGACCGATCATGTGACACTTAGATTGCACACAGGTGGACTTTATTTAACTAATTATGTGACTTCTGAAGGTAATTGGTTGCACCAGATCTTATTTAAGGGCTTCATAGCAAAGGTGGTGAATACATATGCACGCACCACTTTTCCGTTATTTATAATTTTTGAATTTTTTGAAACAATTAATTTTTTTCATTCCGCTTCACCAATTTGGACTGTTTTGTGTATGCCAATTACATGAAATCCAAATAAAAATCCATTTAAATTACATGCTGCAATGCAACAAACTAGGAAAAACGCCAAGGGGGTTTAATACTTTTGCAAGGCACTGTAAGTAGCTATATATCAGATGTACTGGGGGGCTTTGGTATGTTGTCTAAGTATTAGAAATACCAGTCTTAAAAATCGAGACATTTCAACACACTTGACTAATGTCACACCCTGATCTGTTTCACCTGTCTTGTGCTTATTTCCACCCCCCTCCAAGTGTTGCCCATTTTCCCCATTATCCCCTGTGCATACATACCTGTGTTTTCTGTTTGTCTGTTGCCAGTTCGTCTTGTCTCATCAAGCCGACCAGCGGTTTTTCCGTACTCCTGTTTTCTCTCTAGTCCCTGTTTTCTAGTTTTCCCGGTTTTGACCATTCTGCCTGTCCTGACCCTGAGCATGCCTGCTGTTCTGTACCTTTTGGACTCTGCTGTGGATTACTGACCTCTGCCTGCCCTTGACCTATTGCTTGCCTGCCCCTGTTGTTGTAATACACTTTTGTTACTTCGAACTGTCTGCATCTGGGTCTTATCCTGAGGTCTGATAACATAGAGTAGATTGTGTACATTGTAAAAACCGTTAATCCTATCCTGAATTGTTTACCAATCAGAAATGATGCAGAATGGTATCCAAGTTGGATCACATCAATATCTACAAGATACAGTATATCTATAGTTTATATTATTGTAATGCAGAGAAGGGCCCTGGCTGTCATCAAGGTTTGCATTGCTGTTTTTATTGTTGGGGGGGATATATCCACCAGCTTGTGGACTTCCCATGCATATTATTTATGATAAATCTATTATATACCCTTTATAATGTAATCTCTCCCCCATCCTTAGGGGGTGAAACTATTGTCCAATTTGTTCCTTCCTGCTTCATTTTAACCTCTGGCCGTCATGCACCCAGGAGGTGAAACCACTGCTGAGATGTCTTAGGGAGAAAAAATACAGTGAATATTTATGTTAACGATTAGTATAGAAAGCATCTCCTTAAGGGAGAAATCATTGTCCATTCCCGGCTCATGTATGAATGGAATATTAATTTGGAAGATGGCCTTTTCCGATATCTCATGTCTTCAAGGCTCCTGCACAAATATCATCATTAAGGACTGTCGTTTTCCTTCGTGACAAGACTGGATAACAGACACACATACTGTACGTACAGAACATACCTATAAACATTGCGTGCACACGCATGCTGCACGCACACACACATATACGCATGCACAATCACAGAGAGGGAGAGGTACATGGGCAGCAGGTAGCCTAGCGGTTAAGAGCATTGGGCCTGTAACCGAAAGGTTGCTGGTTTGAATCCCTGAGCTAAAATAAGTGAAAAATCTGCCGATATGCCCTTGAGCAAGGCACTTAACCCTAATTGCTCCAGGGTCGCTGTCAATAATGGCTGATCCCTGGCCGTGACCCAACTCTCCGTGGGATATGCAAAAAACTAATTTCCAATTCACATGTATATAATAAACACTTTTACATGTGTGAAATGGGACAAATGGAAGCACCCACCTAATTATTATATTGTTATTACAGGTAGTGAAAATATCAAGGAATGCTTAATTCCGACAATATTGTATTATTTTCACATCCATATTGTAACCTAATATCGATGTTCACAACCTACTGTATGTAGTACGTATCTACTTCAATAATACATCCGCTCAACCTATTAGCTATAGTACATTTTCACATTTTAGTCATTTAGCAGACGCTCTTATCCAGAGCGACTTACAGTTAGTGAGTGCATACATTTTCATACTGGCCCCCCGTGGGAAACGAACCCACAACCCTGCCGTTGCAAGCGCCATGCTCTACCAACTGAGCTACAGGGGAATATAGAATGTATCAGTGAAGGACAACGTGTGCCCTCTACCACACAACAGAGTTGATGATTCAAACAGATCCCCTGTTGTGTAAATGATAGAGTATACACAGTGAGAGCCCAACCCTCTTCTCCTCTCACCCCCGCTCTAGCCCCCGCTCCTCACACATGGCCAGCTCAGCAGAATATTATTGCCTTATTATATTCAGCCCTTCCCATTTCTACTGCTGAAAACTCATTTGATCCAGTTTGTGTGTTTGTTTTTCTCTGTTTGTTCGTGTAATAACTGAACAGATCAATGACTCCACTCTGTTTCCATAAGTAAAGTATTGCTGGCCCCAAACACAGCGGCTGTGTGAAGAGACTACCATGAGTCTATCCAGGAAGCTACACTAAGCCTATACTGTACAGTGTACTGCATATGAACCTGACTGGTGTGTGGTTCTAGCCCAGGCCCATTCACCCAGCAGCCTTCCCAAGCCCCTCCACAGGCAAAAGAGTCAAGACGCTATTACCCAGAAAAACTAATACATTAGGCAGTTAGGGGCTGTGTTGGGACTGCTCTCCTCCGCATTACAATAATAAACTGTAATTAAATGTAACAGCTTCCCTGAACACTAATGACCTGCAGCCGGAACACAACCACAGAGGCAGAGCTAGGAGACGGAACGCTCACTAGTATTCCTTAGTTAGAGCTACGTAGCCCATATTCACAGAACTACATAGCCCATAGTCACAGAACTACATAGCCCATAGTCACATAACTACATAGCTCATAGTAACATAACTACAGTACATAGCCCATAGTCACAGAACTACATAGCTCATAGTAACATAACTACAGTACATAGCCCATAGTCACAGAACTACAGGACATAGCCCATAGTCACAGAACTACATAGCTCATAGTAACATAACTACAGTACATAGCCCATAGTCACAGAACTACAGGACATAGCCCATAGTCAGAGAACTACAGTACATAGCCCATAGTCAGAGAACTACAGGACATAGCCCATAGTCAGAGAACTACAGTACATAGCCCATAGTCAGAGAACTACAGTACATAGCCCATAGTCAGAGAACTACAGGACATAGCCCATAGTCAGAGAACTACAGTACATAGCCCATAGTCACAGAACTACATAGCTCATAGTAACATAACTACAGTACATAGCCCATAGTCACAGAACTACAGTACATAGCCCATAGTCAGAGAACTACAGGACATAGCCCATAGTCAGAGAACTACAGTACATAGCCCATAGTCAGAGAACTACAGTACATAGCCCATAGTCAGAGAACTACAGTACATAGCCCATAGTCACAGAACTACACAGCCCATAGTCACAGACCTACATACAGTGAGGGAAAAAAGTTTTTGATCCCCTGCTGATTTTGTGCGTTTGCCCACTGACAAAGACATGATCAGTCTATAATTTTAATGGTACGTTTATTTGAACAGTGAGAGACAGAATAACAACAAAAAAATCCAGAAAAATGCATGTCAAAAATGTTAGAAATTGATTTGCATTTTATTGAGGGAAATAAGTATTTGACCCCTCTGCAAACATGACTTAGTACTTGGTGGCAAAACCCTTGTTGGCAATCACAGAGGTCAGACGTTTCTTGTAGTTGGCCACCAGGTTTGCACACATCTCAAGAGGGATTTTGTTCCACTCCTCTTTGCAGATCTTCTCCAAGTCATTAAGGTTTCGAGGCTGACGTTTGGCAACTCAAACCTTCAGCTCCCTCCACAGATTTTCTATGGGATTAAGGTCTGGAGACTGGCTAGGCCACTCCAGGACCTTAATGTGCTTCTTCTTGAGCCACTCCTTTGTTGCCTTGGCCGTGTGTTTTGGGTCATTGTCATGCTCGAATACCCATCCACAACCCATTTTCAATGCCCTGGCTGAGGGAAGGAGGTTCTCACCCAAGATTTGACGGTACATGGCCCCGTCCATCGTCCCTTTGATGCGGTGAAGTTGTCCTGTCCCCTTAGCAGAAAAACACCCCCAAAGCATAATGTTTCCACCTCCATGTTTGACGGTGGGGATGGTGTTCTTGGGGTCATAGGCAGCATTCCTCCTCCTCCAAGCACGGCGAGTTGAGTTGATGCCAAAGAGCTCGATTTTGGTCTCATCTGACCACAACACTTTCACCCAGTTCTCCTCTGAACCATTCAGATGTTCATTGGCAAACTTCAGACGGCCCTGTATATGTGCTTTCTTGAGCAGGGGGACCTTGCGGGCGCTGCAGGATTTCAGTCCTTCACGGCATAGTGTGTTACCAATTTTTTCTTGGTGACTAAGGTCCCAGTTGCCTTGAGATCATTGACAAGATCCTCCCGTGTAGTTCTGGGCTGATTCCTCACCGTTGTCATGATCATTGTAACTCCACGAGGTGAGATCTTGCATGGAGCCCCAGGCCGAGGGAGATTGACAGTTCTTTTGTGTTTCTTCCATTTGCGAATAATCGCACCAACTGTTGTCACCTTCTCACCAAGCTGCTTGGCGATGGTCTTGTAGCCCATTCCAGCCTTGTGTAGGTCTACAATCTTGTCCCTGACATCCTTGGAGAGCTCTTTGGTCTTGGCCATGGTGGAGAGTTTGGAATTTGATTGATTGATTGCTTCTGTGGACAGGTGTCTTTTATACAGGTAACAAAGTGAGATTAGGAGCACTCCCTTTAAGAGTATGCTCCTAATCTCAGCTCGTTACCTGTATAAAAGACACCTGGGAGCCAGAAATCTTTCTGATTGAGAGGGGGTCAAATACTTATTTCCCTCATTAAAATGCAAATCAATTTATAATATTTTTGACATGCATTTTTCTGGATTTTTTTGTTGTTATTCTGTCTCTCACTGTTCAAATAAACCTACCATTAAAATTATAGACTGATCATGTCTTTGTCAGTGGGCAAACGTACAAAATCAGCAGGGGATCAAATACTTTTTTCCCTCACTGTAGCTCATAGTCACAGACCTACATAGCTCATAGTCACAGAACTACATAGCTCATAGTCACATAACTACAGTACATAGCTCATAGTCACAGAACTACATAGCCCATAGTAACATTTGACATTTACATTTGAGTCATTTAGCAGACGCTCTTATCCAGAGCGACTTACAGGAGCAATTAGGGTTAAGTGCCTTGCTCAAGGGCACATCGACAGATTTTTCACCTAGTCGGCTCGGGGATTAGAACCAGCGACCTTTCGGTTACTGGCACAACGCTCTTAACCACTAAGCTACCATAACTACATAGCTCATAGTAACATAACTACAGTACATAGACCATAGTCACAGAACTACAGGTCATAGCCCATAGTCAGAGAACTACAGTACATAGACCATAGTCACAGAACTACACAGCCCATAGTCACAGAACTACATAGCCCAAAGCTACTGGAGATGGTTTTTCCACTGTCCGCAGCTGGAGTGACCATCCATGTGCCATGCAGAGGGCAAATGTCCGTTAACAGTAACTGAAATATTAATGTCAACAGACAGACTAACTGGCAGAATCTCCAACATCTCTTCAGACCGGCCCTGTTATTTCTGCTGTTGACAGCAACAAAGAAAGAAAGACAATTAATCACTTCAAACACTTCATCAGAATATCTCTCCCCTCTCTCTCTCCCTCCCACTCTCTCCCTCACTATCCCTTCTCTCTCTCCCTCACTATCCCCTCTCTCTCTCCCTCACTCTCCGAGAAAGGGGTAGCTGCATCCCAATATGGCGACCGGAGTATGGGTGAGTGGGTGTGTCGAAAGGAAAGTAGTGGGCGTGTGGAAAGGAATAGGTGTGTGGAAAGCGCTCTGCTATAGGTAGACCAAAGACAGAAGAGTATAATTTATCAACTCTGTGGTTAGGTTTTAATTGAGCTGTGTTTTTTTTCTTCTGTTTCTTACCACACAATTACCATACATTGAAATGTATTGAAGCCAGAGGATGAGTCTGAGTCGTATTTCACTGTTAGTTTTACAGCAAATAATTGTACATTTTCAGTTATAAAACTGATGATTGTTAAAAGTATTGATGATGGGTGTACTGTTGCTTCATGTGTTGTATGTGTGTGCTTACTGTGACTGTCACCCTGATATTGGCTACTTGGTAGCTACTTCCCACGCCTTTGCCCGGCAGTAGTGCTTGTCAAGCGGGAGTGAAGGGCACTGTGTCCCGGTGTTGTGGCTGTGTTGTTGCCGTTCATGCCCTCCCCATTGAGTAGTAGACTGTATGTATGTATCAAGGTGACATCTAGATGGTTATCAATATTAGTTATTTATTGTGTATGCTGCTATCCTACTTGAAATAAAATCATGTGAGAGAAGAAAATGTCCACGTAGCTCCCGCCGGTGACACGACCATGATACCCAGTAGGAAGCTCTTCAAGTCGGCGGGTAACAAAAGCCAGAGCACTGCTCGCCGGCGTACTATCGATTCGTAGTGCAGCTCAATCAGCAACGCAAAACGGTCTTGAGTGGCAACAAATCTGCCCAATTAGCTGATTTGCTTTCCATACACCCACTCCTCCTTTTGACACACCCACTCACCCATACTCCGGTGGCCATATTGGGCTGCAGATACCTGCACTCTCCCTCCCTGTCTTTCTCTTTTCTTTGTCTTCTCTGTGTAATTAGCTAATCACTTCAATACCTTCACTTTGCTCTTGGTTGACATGTCTAAACATTGACTCAGGTGGAGAGGGAATGAGGTACTTAGCTTAGTGGTTAAGAGCGTTGTGCCAGTAACCGAACGGTCGCTGGTTCTAATCCCCGAGCCAACTAGGTGAAAAATCTGTCTATGTGCCCTTGAGCAAGGCACTTAACCCTAATTGCTCCTGTAAGTCGCTCTGGATAAGAGCGTCTGCTAAATAATGTAAATGTAATGTAAATGTCTATAGACAGACAGGAAACCTTTGGCCCACCAGCCGTCTGAGGAGATGCCTGACTGGCGCAGTGGTAGGCTTTTGAAATAATCTCCAGGCTTTTATATCAAATTTTCTGTATATGAAATTGTTGCTGAAAGAAAGCTTCTAGTCATTACAGTACAATCACCCTCTATGATAGCCACGATTCCACAACAATAATGAACAGATACTTTGAAGAATCCGCTCTGTAACCACAGGTGGGTTGAGAGTATTGAGAGAGTACTGTAGGCCTATAAACATTAGCTGGGCGTGAGAAGATGCACTTCAGATCGCGGATTGTAAAAAAAATGTCACCATTTGGACTGGAGAATCAAGCTGGGCCTCTCCTGAAAGAGGAAAGGAGTGATCTATCGTTGGAGCTTTGAATGGGGAAAGCCAATTATTCTGAGAGATAGCAGTGACAAGGCCAGCGCCACAAGCGGTGAGCGGGAGTGAAGGGCGTTTTGATCAGGCAGAGTGAGAGGCCATGGGGGGGGCAGCCTCAATTATCAGCTTTTCTTTTCAGCCTCCGCTACCTTTCAGTCAGTCAGGCTTAAGACTCCCAATTTGCTGCCAGTAATTACTCCATTTACTAGAATAGCTCCCCCCCCCCAACCGACTGCCCGCCACAGAGTCCGTTTTTGATTAGCTGAATGCAGGGAAATGTCAGCACGTGGCACCGGATTTTCTCCCCATTCTGATGCGCCACAACGAGTGTTCTGTGGTTCCGTGTCCCGGGCTGATGGATGGATGGTAATTGGGTCATGGGGGTGCAGTGAATAGGTGATCCTGGTAATTGTGTGTGTGATGGATACATGCAGGCAGGGACATTAGCTGCTACAGTAAGTGGTTGCATTGAGCCCTGCTCGCTCCAATGGGCACGGGGCATAAGTAGGTAGCTAATACAGGATGGCGGGCAGTGCCACTGTAGCAAGTGAAGCAGAAAGCATGGCGGCTGATTGCCATGCCATGATTGCATCTCTTTTTATGGGTTAGATCATAGCTTTTCTCTGGCTGATGCTGATGCAGGGTCTGACATATTTAGCTCTTTAGCAGTCAGCCAGATACCCCACTGAAAACCCGCACTAATAGTAACCATGGAGTTATGAGCCTATCATGTGAATCCTACCCCACACGGGTCAGTAGGAGCAGTTATCAAGAGACAGCAATACAAATCTGCAATGGTTGATTGTGGACGGACATCTTGATTTAGATGTACAGTGCAGGCTGTGGATGGACTCAGATCCAGCTAATGCAGACGCCACAGTCAGTAAGAGGATTCAGACACATTTAATGATGACTTCAGTTCTTCCACAGCCCACCTCAGTCTACTCTGTCTGCAGTAGGCCTATATACAGACACAGAGACTCTATTGTGGTTATGTATGCTTGTATTGTTCGTACTACTGTTCTTCTTACTTGCCCATATTGTTAGCCCATATTACTATAGTTAGCAGCACTTCATCTATTCCTCTCTAGCTCTCCTCTGCTCTTTGAGGACTATAGTATGGTGAAGGCAGGCATGATGTGTGTGCATGTCACTGCTCGGCCAGCTCACTCCTTCGCACGCCACTGTGGCGACAATGATTACAGGCTACATACTTCACAGCTCAATGGAGAGGCACAGACACTCATGCGTGTGCATGCACACTTGCATACACACACCCCCACATGCACGTGTAGCACATGGGGATGTGTGGAACTTACTCCTCAGACTGAAGTGTCCCCACTTGCGCCAGTGAATAGCTAACTTTTCGCGTGGCGCCGACTGGTAAGACGCTTCAGGAGGATGGTCACGTGTGCTAGCAAGGCAGAGGTCCTGAGTTGTCGCCGGGTATGGACCGAACCGGGAGGAAGTGGTACTCGCTAAATACCATGACATCCTTCACACACACACACACACACACACACATACGGACATACACATTCCAAACTACACATATCCATAAAATCTTTAAGAGAACCTTTCCAGTCCTCCCACAACTTTTACCTTGCCTCTGATGCCTCTGTGAGAAATTGCTGATGCAGGCTGTACATACAGTGGGGAGAACAAGTATTTGATACACTGCCGATTTTGCAGGTTTTCCTACTTACAAAGCATGTAGAGGTCTGTAATTTTTATCATAGGTACACTTCAACTGTAGAAAATGACATTGTATGATTTTTAAGTAATTAATTTGCATTTTATTGCATGACATAAGTATTTGATACATCAGAAAAGCAGAACTTAATATTTGGTACAGAAACCTTTGTTTGCAATTACAGAGATCATACGTTTCCTGTAGGTCTTGACCAGGTTTGCACACACTGCAGCAGGGATTTTGGCCCACTCCTCCATACAGACCTTCTCCAGATCCTTCAGGTTTCGGGGCTGTCGCTGGGCAATACGGACTTTCAGCTCCCTCCAAAGATTTTCTATTGGGTTCAGGTCTGGAGACTGGCTAGGACACTCCAGGACTTTGAGATGCTTCTTACGGAGCCACTCCTTAGTTGCCCTGGCTGTGTGTTTTGGGTCGTTGTCATGCTGGAAGACCCAGCCACGACCCATCTTCAATGCTCTTACTGAGGGAAGGAGGTTGTTGGCCAAGATCTCGCGATACATGGCCCATTCATCCTCCCCTCAATATGGTGCAGTCGTCCTGTCCCCTTTGCAGAAAAGCATCCCCAAAGAATGATGTTTCCACCTCCATGCTTCACGGTTGGGATGGTGTTCTTGGGGTTGTACTCATCCTTCTTCTTCCTCCAAACACGGCGAGTGGAGTTTAGACCAAAAAGCTATATTTTTGTCTCATCAGACCACATGACCTTCTCCCATTCCTCCTCTGGATCATCCAGATGGTCATTGGCCAACTTCAGACGGGCCTGGACATGCGCTGGCTTGAGCAGGGGGACCTTGCGTGCGCAGCAGGATTTTAATCCATGACGGCGTAGTGTGTTACTAATGGTTTTCTTTGAGACTGTGGTCCCAACTCTCTTCAGGTCATTGACCAGGTCCTGCCGTGTAGTTCTGGGCTGATCCCTCACCTTCCTCATGATCATTGATGCCCCACGAGGTGAGATCTTGCATGGAGCCCCAGACCGAGGGTGATTGACCGTCATCTTGAACTTCTTCCATTTTATACTAATTGCGCCAACAGTTGTTGCCTTCTCACCAAGCTGCTTGCCTATTGTCCTGTAGCCCATCCCAGCCTTGTGCAGGTCTACAATTTTATCCCTGATGTCCTTACACAGCTCTCTGGTCTTGGCCATTGTGGAGAGGTTGGAGTCTGTTTGATTGAGTGTGTGGACAGGTGTCTTTTATACAGGTAACGAGTTCAAACAGGTGCAGTTAATACAGGTAATGAGTGGAGAACAGGAGGGCTTCTTAAAGAAAAACTAACAGGTCTGTGAGAGCCGGAATTCTTACTGGTTGGTAGGTGATCAAATACTTATGTCATGCAATAAAATGCAAATTAATTACTTAAAAATCATACAATGTGATTTTTAGTGTACCTTGAAGTGTACCTATGATAAAAAATGCAGACCTCTACATGCTTTGTAAGTAGGAAAACCTGCAAAATCGGCAGTGTATCGAATACTTGTTCTCCCCACTGTACATACATGCATACCATGTCTTGTCATATCATATCAGTTGATGCTTTGCGGTCTGCTTGTGACATGACTGCACTTCATTTGCGCTGACATTTTGCTGCTTGCGTTATTGAATGAGTTCAATATGATGTGGTCGCAGGGGTCAGTGCATCATTCATGTAAGCGTGGTCCCCTTGTGGTCCCTGTGTGGTTTTAAATGCCATGGTTGTTAACCCCATTGGAGTGGATAGTACATTTACCATCCCATCTTAAAAACACACCAACCATGCCATCCTCTCTGAACTTTGGCTAAATGTATGCCATTTGAAACCGTTGCCATGTGAATGAGGTCATGCTTAGTTTGGACTGATGTTGATCATGATTTCCTAGGAAGGCAAGTGGGCCTCCATGGCTGTGATCAAATTAATGAATTATGACTCATAATAAATAGGCAGTATTCTTAGAATGAAACCACTCATATCTTACATTCTTTAAATAGTGTGCTACTTTTGATCAGGGCCCATAGGGAATAGGATACCATTTCGGACAAAGCCTTGGTCTCTAGTCTCTAGGTTGGAGTAAGTTTGTTTCAACAGAAGAAGTGTGAGGTGATATTTCAGCTATGACTGACAGATAGTGGAGCTGGACAGAAGCTGTGTTTGTAGTGCATGTGTAACTAGTCAATGCATGTGATTGATGCAGTTGTCTGCTGTCTAACCTGCAGTGAGGCAGTAGTGAGTGTTGTTGTCTCAGACAGTTTATCGCTCGAGGCTCAGCAGTGCTTTGCTGCCATCCATGGGCGATACACAGAGACTACAATTTCTGCTGTTGATGGGCATTCTCACAGTAGGAACTGATTAAAAATGCCCTTTATAGAGAATGCCCATGGGCAACGACTACAATGGAATTTTTCATTAGATGTGTATCACCCTATTTAGTATTGTTTCATGTGTGAAGACATTAAAAGACGTGAGTTGGCTGTAGTGGTATGTACAGGATGTATTCAGACAGTTATTGGAGGATGTGGATGTGAGAGAATATGGCTAATATCATTAATGAAAGTTTAAGAGCTCTGGACAGAAATAGATGGAATGAGAGGCCTACAGGGCACAAGAGGAATGCGGAGATGTGATGCCATTTCACCATGGCCGCAGGGCAGAGAGAGAGGGAGAGACAGGGAGAGATAGAGAGCCGGGGGGGGGTTGCCTTATTCCGCTGCTCTATGTTCGCTACATACTTCAGTCTAAGACTGCCATAGTTTAAGTTGTTTGTGGTGACGTGAAAATGAAGGGTGTTGTACAAGTCATCAGCGATTGGATCATCTCTTAACAATCAGAGTATCAAAGCCAATGACACATTTTCAAAAAGTCGCTTTACCTATGTGTGTTCTGGCTCTGACCCAACCCATTGGTTTCTGGGACCAATCAGAACGGTTAGAATGTGTTTACGTTCTAGAAATTGTCGGGTAGGTACTCCGATCCAGACTCATTGTGGAGAAAAAAATTATGTCAGTGGGCGTGGCGTTTGGCCGTAACAAGAAGTTTGGGTAGCTAGGCAAGGGGGGGAGGGAACCAGAGACAGAGAGAGGGAGACGGGGAGAGAGAGGGAGACGGGGAGAGAGAGGGAGACGGGGAGAGAGAGGGAGACGGGGAGAGAGAGGGAGACGGGGAGAGAGAGGGAGACGGGGAGAGAGCGAGAGGGAGACGGGGAGAGAGAGAGAGGGAGACGGGGAGAGAGAGAGAGAGAGGGAGACGGGGAGAGAGAGAGAGGGAGACGGGGAGAGAGAGGGAGACGGAGAGAGAGGGAGACGGAGAGAGAGGGAGACGGAGAGAGAGGGAGACGGAGAGAGAGGGAGACGGAGAGAGAGGGAGACGGAGAGAGAGGGAGACGGAGAGAGAGGGAGACGGAGAGAGAGGGAGACGGAGAGAGAGGGAGACGGAGAGAGAGGGAGACCGAGAGAGAGGGAGACCGAGAGAGAGGGAGACAGAGAGAGAGGGAGACAGAGAGAGAGGGAGACAGAGAGAGAGGGAGACATAGAGAGAGGGAGACAGAGGGAGACAGAGAGGGAGACAGAGAGAAGGGGAGAAAGGGAAGGAGAGAGAGAGAGAAGTCAGTAGAGGAAAAGAAAGACTGGGACAAATATAGAGAAAGAAGATAAGTAGAGAGGAGAGTAGCGAGATAGAGAGAAAGGGAGAAGGAGAGTAGAGAAATAGAGAGAGGGAAAAGGAGGTAAAATGTCAGAATTGCTTTACATTACATTTGACATTTTAGTCATTTAGCAGACTTTTTTATCCAGTGCGACTTACAGTTAGTGCATTCATCTTAAGATAGCTAGGTGGGACAACCACATAGTACAGTCATAGTACATTTTTCCTCAATAAAGTAGCTATCAGCAGAGATAGGTGGGATGGGCTGTCAAGTGCAAGTGTTAGTTTACAAAAGGCACCGTTTTTTTGGGGTGTGGGGGTGCTGTGGGATTATTTAATGTACTGTTTGAGGGTTTCAGATGTTTTTGGAAGATGGGCAGGGACTCTGCTGTCCTAGCTTCAGGGGGAAGCTGGTTCCACCATTGGGGTGCCAGGACAGAGAAGAGCTTGGACTGGGCTGAGCGGGAACTGCCCTCCCGTAGGGGTGGGAGGGCCAAGAGACCTGAGGTGGCAGAACCGGAGTACTCGGGTTGGTGTGTAAGGTTTGAGCATAGCCTGAAGGTAGGGAGGGGAAGTTCCTCTTGCTGTTCCGTAGGTAAGCACCATGGTCTTGTAGTGGATGTGAGCTTCGACTGGAAGCCAGTGGAGTGTGCGGAGGAGCGGGGTGACATGGGAGAACTTGGGAAGGTTGAACACCAGGCGGGCTGCATCGTTCTGGATAAATTGCAGGGGTTTGATGGCACAAGCAGGGAGCCCAGCCAACAGCGAGTTGCAGTAGTCCAGACGGGAGACAATATTTGCTTAAAGCTTGTCGGATCAAACTAGTGCAAACTTTAGTCTGACAGTGGGTTTATTGAAATGCATACGATTCTCCTGTAGTAGGTATGACAGATGTTAGTATGCTCCCAGCAAATCTTGCTTCCTCCAATACTGTCTCTAGTTCATCTTGCATATCTGTCTTACAAACTAGAGATCAGTAGAGATTCTATAGATCAATTCTATAGAAACATGTACTACTATCACAAGGTGAGATACTGTATCGTTGTCAGTGGTGATACATCGTCTCTTTAAACCTCTGCTGTCATCCGGTGGCCATGGACAGTACTGCTGCACTGCCTGCTGCTCACTTACAATTTGATTTGATATGATTTGATGAATGTGTATTTGTCACATGCGCTGAATAGACCTTACCGTGAAATGCTTACTTACAAGCACTTTACCAACAATGCAGTTTTAAGAAAATATAGTTAAGAAAATATTTATTAAATAAAGTAAAATAAATAAATAAAAAGTAACACAATAAAATAGCAATAATGAGGCTACAGTGGGGGAAAAAAGTATTTAGTCAGCCACCAATTGTGCAAGTTCTCCCACTTAAAAAGATGAGAGAGGCCTGTAATTTTCATCATAGCTACACGTCAACTATGAGAGACAAAATGAGAAGAAAAAAAATCAGAAAATCACATTGTAGGATTTTTAATGAATTTATTTGCAAATTATGGTGGAAAATAAGTATTTGGTCAATAACAAAAGTTTCTCAATACTTTGTTATACACCCTTTGTTGGCAATGACACAGGTCAAACGTTTTCTGTAAGCCTTCACAAGGTTTTCTCACACTGTTGCTGGTATTTTAGCCCATTCCTCCATGCAGATCTCCTCTAGAGCAGTGATGTTTTGGGGCTGTCGCTGGGCAACACAGACTTTCAACTCCCTCCAAAGATTTTCTATGGGGTTGAGATCTGGAGACTGGCTAGGCCACTCCAGGACCTTGAAATGCTTCTTACGAAGCCACTCCTTCGTTGCCCGGGCGGTGTGTTTGGGATCATTGTCATGCTGAAAGACCCAGCCACGTTTCTTCAATGCCCTTGCTGATGGAAGGAGGTTTTCACTCAAAATCTCACGATACATGGCCCCATTCATTCTTTCCTTTACACGGATCAGTCGTCCTGGTCCCTTTGCAGAAAAACAGCCCCAAAGCATGATGTTTCCACTCCCATGCTTCACAGTAGGTATGGTGTTCTTTGGATGTAACTCAGCATTCTTTGTCCTCCAAACACGACGAGTTGAGTTTTTACCAAAAAGTTCTATTTTGGTTTCATCTGACCTTATGACATTCTCCCAATCCTCTTCTGGATCATCCAAATGCACTCTAGCAAACTTCAGACGGGCCTGGACATGTACTGGCTTAAGCAGGGGGACACGTCTGGCACTGCAGGATTTGAGTCCCTGGCGGCGTAGTGTGTTACTGATGGTAGGCTTTGTTACTTTGGTCCCAGCTCTCTGCAGGTCATTCACTAGGTCCCCCTGTGTGGTTCTGGGATTTTTGCGATCTTGTGATCATTTTGACCCCACGGGGTGAGATCTTGCGTGGAGCCCCAGATCGAGGGAGATTATCAGTGGTCTTGTATGTCTTCCATTTCCTAATAATTGCTCCCACAGTTGATTTCTTCAAACCAAGCTGCTTACCTATTGCAGATTCAGTCTTCCCAGCCTGGTGCAGGTCTACAATTTTGTTTCTGGTGTCCTTTGACAGCTCTTTGGTCTTGGCCATAGTGGAGTTTGGAGTGTGACTGTTTGAGGTTGTGGACAGGTGTCTTTTATACTGATAACAAGTTCAAACAGGTGCCATTAATACAGGTAACGAGTGGAGGACAGAGGAGCCTCTTAAAGAAGAAGTTACAGGTCTGTGAGAGCCAGAAATCTTGCTTGTTTGTAGGTGACCAAATACTTATTTTCCACCATAATTTGCAAATAAATTCATAAAAAATCCTACAATGTGATTTTCTGGATTTTTTTCTTCTCAATTTGTCTGTCATAGTTGACGTGTACCTATGATGAAAATTACAGGCCTCTCTCATCTTTTTAAGTGGGAGAACTTGCACAATTGGTGGCTGACTACATGGACTATGGTGGTCTGCTTGAAACATGTAGGTATTACAGACTCGGTCAGGGAGAGGTTGACAATGTCAGTGAAGACACTTGCCAGTTGCTCTGAGTACAAGTCCTGGTAATCCGTCTGGCCCCACTGCCTTGTGAATGTTGATCTGTTTAAAGGTCTTGCTCACATCGGCTACGGAGAGCGTGATGACACAGTCATCCAGAACAGCTGGTGCTCTCATGCATGCGTCAGTGTTGCTTGCCTCGAAGCAAGCATAAAAGGCATTTAGCCCGTCTGGTAGGCTCACGTCACTGGGCAGCTCGCGGCTGGGTTTCCCTTTGTAGTCCGTAATAGTTTGCAAGCCCTGCCACATCTGACGAGCGTCAGAGCCGGTGTGGTAGGATTCAATGTACGATGTGTTGCTTACACATTACATATCGCCAAAACTCTGGTGTTTTTCATCCTATAGCTTGTTCTCCATCCATGTTGGCTCACTATTTTGAAATAGTGAGCCAACATGTTTTCAGCACTTTTATTTCCATGACTGATCAAAACTCATTTTATCATGCTCTCTCTTGTCTCTCTGCAGCCAGTCGAGGATCCTCAGAGGAGGAAGGGGAGGACCATCCTCCTCAGTGAATTTAATAAAAATAGTGAATCATTAAAAAGAGTATCCTTTTTAGATACAAAAATACTAAACATATTCACATGTAACCAAATAATTGATTAAAACACACTGTTTTGCAATGAATGTCTACGGTAGCCTCAGCAGCACACTGTAGGGTAGCACCATGGTAGAGCCAGAGGACAGATAGCTTCCGTCCTCCTCTTGGTACATTGACTTCAATACAAAACCTAGGAGGCTCATGGTTCTCACCTCCTTCCATAGACTTACACAGTAATTATGATAACTTCCGGAGGACTTCCTCCAACCTATCAGAGCTCTTGCAGCATGAACTGATATGTTGTCCACCCAATCAAAGGATCAGAGAATGAATCTAGTACTGAAAACATAAGTTACAGCTAGCTAGCACTGCAGTGCATAACATGTGGTGAGTAGTTGACTCAAAGAGAGAGAAAGACAATAGCTGAACAGTTTTGAACAAATTAATGTCTTCCAAAATTAAGGTGAAGCGAGAGAGAGAGAGCGAGACCTATAATTCGTAGTTTATATATATTTTTACTTTCACTTACTTAGCTAGCGAATGCAACAAGCTAGTTTAGCCTACTCAAACACCCGGTTCAAACAGAGAGGGATGCTACAGTATGTTAGCTAGCTGGCAATGGCTTTCCAACACTGGAACTCTTCCAAGTCAAGGTAAGCTTTTGGTTTGATTAATTTATTGCCACTGGGGCCCACCGGTGTAACTGCTAATCTGCTTGCTGTACACTGTACTGTATAATTGTAGCGGGTTTACTTACGCATTAGTTCTAGTAGCAATGTTAACTATGACATTAATATGGTGACAACGATGTAGGCTGTGTGTAGCGGTTATGGTATGAAAGTTTGGCTTGGAAAAGTTTTTTTGCATTGTTACAGACAGCTGTTGTATTGTGCACTAAACAAAACAATAAACGCAACATGTAAAGTGTTGGTCCCATGTTTCATGAGCTGAAATAAAAAGCTTATTTCTCTCACATTTTGGCAACAAATTTGTTTACATCCCTGTTAGTGAGTATTTCTACTTTGTCAAGATAATCCATCGACCTGACAGAAGCTGATTTAACAGCATGATCATTACACAGGTGCACCTTGTGCTGGGGACAATAAAAGGCCACTCTAAAATGTGCAGTTTTGTCACATAACACAATGCCACTAATGTCTTAAGTTTTGAGGGAGCGTATAATTGGCCTGCTGACTGCAGCAATGTCCACCAGAGCTGTTGCCAGATAATTGAATGTTAATTTCTCTACCATAAGCCGCCTCCAACATTGTTTTAGAGAATTTGGCAGTACGTCCAACCAGCCTCACAACCACAGACCACAGGTAACCACGCCAGCCCAGGACCTCCACATCCGGCTTCTTCACCTGCGGGATCGTCTGAGACCAGCCACCCGGACAGCTGATGAAACTGTGGGTTTGCATCGTGTGGGCGAGCGGTTTGCTGATGTCAACGTTGTGAACAGAGTGCCCCATGGGGGCTGTGGGGTTAAGGTATGGGCAGGCATAAGCTATGGACAATGAACACAATTGCATTTTATCGATTTGAATGCACAGATATACCGTGACGAGATCCTGAGGCCCATTGTCGTGCCATTCATTGGCCGCCATCACCTCATGTTTCAGCACGGTAATGCACGGCCCCATGTCGCAAGGATCTGTACACAATTCCTGGAAGCTGAAAATGTCGCAGTTCTTCCATGGCCTGCATACTCACCAGATATGTCACCCATTGAGCATGTTTGGGATGTTCTGGATCGACATGTACGACAGTGTGTTCCATTTCCCGCCAATATCCAGCAACTTCGACACAGCAACATTCCACAGGCCACAATCAACAGCCTGATCAACTCTATGCGAAGGAGATGTGTCGTGCTGCAGGAGTCAAATGGTGGTCACACCAGATACTGACTGGTTTTCTGATCCACGCCCCTACCTTTTTTTTAAAGGTATCTGTGACCAACAGATGCATATCTGTATTCTTAGTCATGTGAAATCCATAGATTAGGGCCTCATTTATTTATTTCAATTGACTGATTTCCTTATATGAACTGTAACTCAGTAAAATCTTTGAAATTGTTGCATGTTAGGTTTATATTTGTGTTCAGTGTGTATATATAGGCTACAACGAACAAAGTGATCATGCGGTTTATATGTGGCTGCTAGTTCTGTGTTTGCATGTGATTAGGGGTGTATTCATTACGCCAATTCTGTTGAAAAGCGTTTCTTAAACGGAAGCAAACGGAACGAAATGGTGATAAACATACCTGAATTCGTCCAATAGAAACTATTGTCTGCAACTGTTGGACTAATGATTACAACCTAGATCAGCTAGATGCAGGCAAGAGTGTGCAAGTGTCACTGTCTGTCACCTTGATTACTCTAATTTCTCTCGACCTGTGCACCTACATATAGTAGCCTAAACCTATCGATGTTGCATTGAGCTGGGTGAATGGAATATGAATGACAGTCATCTAATATGCTGTAATAGAAATAAGGCCATGCTCATAAAAACATTTTAAATCGTCCTCCCTCATCATATACGGCACCTACCGCCACTGTCTGCAGCAGACATATAGTGAGCAATATTTGTGGAACATCAAATCGCAAAGCATAGAGAATCACATACATATCGTATCGGCACCTAAGTAGTAATAATTTAATGGCTGCTTACATTAGTCCTGTTTCACACATGCACAAGTGTGTATTATATATATGTGTGAAATGGAAATATGTTTTTTTGCATATCCCACTCCCTGAGACAGTGAGGTCATGGCCAGCCATTATCAACTGCAACCCTGGAGCAATTAGGATTAAGTGCCTTGCTCAAGGCCACATCAACAGATTTTTCACCTCGTCGGCTCATGGATTTGAACTAGCGACCGTTGGGTTACTGGCCCAACGCTCTAACCGCTAGGCTACCTGCCACGGTATCATGATAATATCGTATTGTTCCGGTCCGTGGCAATTCCCAGCCCACTCATACTCTCAGGTTCAGCTAAACTAGGGGGTTTTCTGTCTGCTTTGCTGTGATCTTTTACTCTGTCATATCCAGGGTAAGGTACGGATCATGCAGGGACCTGTGCGTGAGCGTGAGTGTAAATGCGTGTGTGTGATATGTGAATAGTCTAGCTACATGCCTAAATACATCATATGGCAACCTAGAAGGGAAAGCGTAGTAAATATAGAACCATTACAACAAATTGTTGTCAAGAGAGGATGTGTGACTCATATTGATGTGTGACTCAATTATTCCTTGACATGCCATCATGATACTAAACTGTGACAATCGTGTGTCACCACTATTGGGTAAAAGCTGGCGAGGCAGTAATTGGCAAAGGCTGATTGGCCTCAAATCAATGGATATGAACTGAACAGCTGTAATGCTCCTACTGGCCACTTGGGGGCAGCCTTGTCACAGCAATATGCTGGAGAGGCAGAGTGAGAGAGAGCCAGCAGGTGAGCTGCGGAGGCCTGACATGTCTTGGATGGAGCTCAGCAAGCTGTCTCCTCTCATAACATGTCAACCCATGGCCCTACACAGCAAACCCCATATCACTCACCATCACCATCACCCTAGCCCCAGCCCAGTGTCAGTATCTGGGTAGGAGAGGCTGAGTCTGACAAGCTCAATCAGTCACCATACACAAAGAGGAGAGGAGATGACCTGGGCATGCTGTCACACCCAGGCAGTCTGTCATCATTATGTGTTTTAGAGGGTGATTTGATGCTGATGCATAATCCCTATAGGGTAAAATGACACCATCTTCCATGGGCAAAGTAAGCAGAAGGTCTGAAACATGACACTATTGCCTGGTTCAAGACACACTTTCACAAGAACAAGAGAAACTAATAATGATAACAACCACATGATGATGATCAACTGCTTTGCATGGTTTCTACATACTCACTCCTGCACCCCCACTCTAGCGTCCACCTGGGTGATGCACAACACGGCAGCCATTTTGCTCCATGAAAAGCCTATTTTTATTCCTACTTCATTTCACAGGCAGATCAATTAGGCTTCCAATTTTCTTCACTTCTATAATACCTCCCTATTATTGATGAACTTTCTATTTCATCAACTCTCTTAGTTAGTTAGGTCCACACTGAAAGCTCCTCGCATGGCTAGTACTTTGAGAGAGGGGGTTCGTTCAGCCTTGGTTAAAAGATAGCAGTGTGGGGGAGTGTGTGCCAGTAACAGTCAGGTGTGTGTGTGTGTGTGTGTGTGTGTGCAGTGGTGAGCGGGGCTGTAGCAGTTGAGTGCATATTACAGGGTGATTAAGGAGGTGTCAGGAGGAGAGGAGTGGAGGAGCCGTGGGCTGGAACACCTCCTTCCTCTTCCTCATTAATACCCATCCCACACAGCCTGCCTACTCACTCCTCTTCTCTCACTCCTCCTCTTCCTCATTAATACCCTGCCCAGCCTGCCTACTCACTCCTCCTCCTCTTCCTCATTAATACCCACCCTGCTTGCCTCTTCTTCCTCCTCCTCTTCCTCATTAATACCCTGCCCAGCCTGCCTACTCACTCCTCCTGCTCTTCCTTATTAATGCCCACCCTGCTTGCCTCTTCCTCCTCCTCCTCCTCCAGTCCATCTGAGTAGAGGGGGATGTGTATGAGGCGATGCCTCTGAACAGGCTGCAGGCTAGCTGTGAGTTGGACAGAGTAATGGAACCCAACACAGTCATGATGTTGAACACTGACTGTCCTGTCTTGTCTCCATTCATCTACATACCCTTGCAGCCTCCCTCCACAGTCTCGCCGTCTCTCTCTGTGACTGTGTGCTTATCAATGAAAACGCTAAAGAGTGACGAGAGAACTGTGATAGGAGTGAAAGAGAGGGAGAGAGAGAAGAAAAAGAAAGGAGGGACGTCAGTATGTAAAGAAAGTCTGGAGTAAGGGAGGAGAGGCTGACAGCCAGGGAGGGGACGAGAGAGGGAGGCAGCCAATGCGCAGCTCTGCATCTTGAGAGAGAGAGAGAGCGAGCGAGGGAGAGAGAGAGGCTCTGGCAGGCAGTTGCTCTCAGACGGATAGACCCAGTGTGATGCTGCTGCTGGATGTGAGCTCCTGTCCTCCTCTGCCCGCTCTCTGGTACCGCTGACTGACTGACTGACTAACCCTGGGTCTGAGGTTGTCAGGGCTGCTCTAGTTTCTTCCCTGGGCTGAGGAGAGAGCCACCGTGCTGGGGCTGTGTCTCTGGCTAACTGTCTGTCCGACTGGTTCTCTGCTCCTGCCTGGCTGGCTAACTGGTCCTGGTGCAGGCAGGCAGAGTGGGGTGATCTGAGAGGAGAAGAGGGCAGGGCAGGGGGGCGGTAGGGTCTGAGGACCGCGGAGCGAAATGAGCGTGCCGCTGCTGAAGATCGGGGCGGTGCTCAGCACCATGGCCATGGTGACCAACTGGATGTCCCAGACACTGCCCTCTCTGGTGGGACTCAACGGGACCACTGTCTCCCGAGGGGGCACCTCCGAGAGGATTGTCAGCGTGCGTACAGTAGACTGCTCTTTTCCCTTCCTTACTATCTGTCTGTTGGGTGGAAGAGTTGGAGACCGGGAGAGGGGTCTCAGAGTGGTAGTGTGGGGAATGGGGGTTGGGGGGAGTATCGGAGAGGGTCTGTCTCACGGGGGCGGCGCTAAAAGAAATGATGGAGGATGAATGTGGTGCATGTGAGAGTGAGGCTGCTGGGAGTCAGACGAAGTGGAAATGATGTTCAGGGTCTTGTGTGAGTGATGCTCCGAGGGAACCGATCCAGAATGTTGTTGCTGTGTTGAGTGATGGGAGGAGAAGGAGAATCAGGGGAGAACTGCCCTGCTGGTAAATCATATGTGTGCTGTGGGTGATCAGAGCTGGGATACTGCTGCTGTGGTGAGGGATGATGATGTTGACTGATATGTCATAGAGCTGGAGGGTGTAACTGATGATATGGCAACTCTGATGTGATGATGATGTTAATGATGATGGGGGCGGGGGGTTTGGACTTGGGAGGTTTCCTAACGCATACACCCTTTTCCAGTTGGATGCGTATTTCATTCCCCCTGTCTCTCTTTCCCTCTTCCCGTGTCAAAATGTACCGACTTTGTAAAGGTGTATGCGTTCGGAATCCAAGCAGGGACTTGTAGACTGACAATGTTCATTTTGTTATCTCCTTGAAAGCTACAGTATGTTGGGTTTCATGTGAGGAGCGTGTTAAAAGAGGTAAAGGTTTGTGTTGCTTGTTGTGGATGTACACGTGTGTAAACTGTGATGTACAGTGGGGGAAAAAAGTATTTAGTCAGCCACCAATTGTGCAAGTTCTCCCACTTAAAAAGATGAGAGAGGCCTGTAATTTTCATCATAGGTACATGTCAACTATGACAGACAAAATGAGAAAAACATTTCCAGAAAATCACATTGTAGGATTTTTTATGAATTTATTTGCAAATTATGGTGGAAAATAAGTATTTGGTCAATAACAAAAGTTTCTCAATACTTTGTTATATACCCTTTGTTGGCAATGACACAGGTCAAACGTTTTCTGTAAGTCTTCACAAGGTTTTCACACACTGTTGCTGGTATTTTGGCCCATTCCTCCATGCAGATCTCCTCTAGAGCAGTGATGTTTTGGGGCTGTCGCTGGGCAACACGGACTTTCAACTCCCTCCAAAGATTTTCTATGGGGTTGAGATCTGGAGACTGGCTAGGCCACTCCAGGACCTTGAAATGCTTCTTACGAAGCCACTCCTTCGTTGCCCGGGTGGTGTGTTTGGGATCATTGTCATGCTAAAAGACCCAGCCACGTTTCATCTTCAATGCCCTTGCTGATGGAAGGAGGTTTTCACTCAAAATCTCACGATACATGGCCCCATTCATTCTTTCCTTTACACGGATCAGTCATCCTGGTCCATTTGCAGAAAAACAGCCCCAAAGCATGAAGTTTCCACCCCCATGCTTCACAGTAGGTATGGTGTTCTTTGGATGCAACTCAGCATTCTTTGTCCTCCAAACACGATGAGTTGAGTTTTTACCAAAAAGTTCTATTTTGGTTTCATCTGACCATATGACATTCTCCCAAACTTCAGACGGGCCTGGACATGTACTGGCTTAAGCAGGGGGACACGTCTGGCAATGCAGGATTTGAGTCCCTGGCGGAGTAGTGTGTTACTGATGGTAGGCTTTGTTACTTTGGTCCCAGCTCTCTGCAGGTCATTCACTAGGTCACCCCGTGTGGTTCTGGGATTTTTGCTCACCGTTCTTGTGATCATTTTGACCCCACGGGGTGAGATCTTGCGTGGAGCCCCAGATCGAGGGAGATTATCAGTGGTCTTGTATGTCTTCCATTTCCTAATAATTGCTCCCACAGTTGATTTCTTCAAACCAAGCTGCTTACCTATTGCAGATTCAGTCTTCCCAGCCTGGTGCAGGTCTACAATTTTGTTTCTGGTGTCATTTGACAGCTCTTTGGTCTTGACCATAGTGGAGTTTGGAGTGTGACTGTTTGAGGTTGTGGACAGGTGTCTTTTATACTGATAACAAGTTCAAACAGGTGCCATTAATACAGGTAACGAGTGGAGGACAGAGGAGCCTCTTAAAGAAGAAGTTACAGGTCTGTGAGAGCCAGATATCTTGCTTGTTTGTAGGTGACCAAATACTTATTTTCCACCATAATTTGCAAATAAATTCATTAAAAATCCTACAATGTGATTTTCTGGAAAAAATATTCTCAATTTGTCTGTCATAGTTGACGTGTACCTATGATGAAAATGACAGGCCTCTCTCATCTTTTTAAGTGGGAGAACTTGCACAATTGGTGGCTGACTAAATACTTTTTTCCCCCACTGTATGAGTGGTGTGACTGTGCATATTGTGCTCCATATGGACGAGATGAGAGGTGTTGAGAAGTGTCAAGCAGAGGAATGAATCTGTCATGTTTAGGATCATTAGTAGTGAGTGATAGCCTTTGGTTCTTTCCTGGGTCTATTTTCATGGCATCTGCTCCCTTATTAAACGGCCAGCCCTGATGAAATGATAGGACATGCCCAGGGAGGGCTGTCCATCTGTGTGTGTCCAGCTCTGTCCGTGTGTGTGTGTGTGTGTGTGTGTGTGCGCGCGCGCGCATGTCGCATGCCTGCCTCATTGCCTGCCTGCCTTAGCATATAGTGTGTGTGTGTGTGTGCGCACACGTACAAGTGTGTATTTATTGGTCAATTCTCCCTATGGTCTCAGGAGCTGGGGTCCATCTGTCCAGAGCGTTGTGGCTCTATCTTCCCAATCTATTCTCTATCACAGAGCCCTATCCTCTATCAGTCCAGTAGTATCATTTAAAGCCTGCTGCAACAACACCTACCACTTTATTGCACTGAGGCACCCAGCTGGATTAACTGTCTCGATGGCCCACTGGAGGAAACTTT
The DNA here is from genome assembly GCF_964263955.1 of Coregonus lavaretus. NCBI lineage: Eukaryota > Metazoa > Chordata > Actinopteri > Salmoniformes > Salmonidae > Coregonus > Coregonus lavaretus. The sequence continues at coordinate 85,098 of NW_028156742.1, forward strand.
GTTTATGTTTTCATGGTTGTGGCTGAGCTCTATGAAGGTGTTGACCTTGTAGAGAGGTCTCTTCAAGTTCAACATCAATATAACTTGTGTCTGATCTGTGTGTTTTTCAGAGCTTTAGCTTTTGAAGAACTAGGAATGATGACATTCCAATAGTGTCCCTGAATGAGTAGTACGGGTGTGGTTCTACTTCCTGCCTGGGTGGGTGTGGTCTAAGTGGACATGGACTGCAGGACCTGGCTATGTTCCAAGTCCATACTAGCATACCACTTAGAATTCATGGCCAATATATGACATCAGTTTAAGTAGACGGTATAGTAGTATGGATAGTAATGTGGCTATTGAAACAGAGCCGTGGTCTAGAAGATCTATTTCAGGATGTGCTTTGAGATCAGTTCTGCTTCCATGGTTAATGTGGTGGATCTGGACTTGATGTTTTGGTAATGGAGTCATCAGCGAGGAGGACTATTTCTCTTTTACCATTTCACATTTTCTGGTTCAATAAAGAACCAATTACTGTTTCTCCTTATTTTTCAACACTCTCAAAGCAACGTTGAAGGCTTCCATCGCCAACATTGTCATATTTTAAAGTCTTAATGACAACTTCTATGAGGCATGGTAGATTGGGTGGAATCTAAGCTAGGGGGAAGGGGCTACTTTCCCTAAACACATTATAAAGCTCTCTTAAGGTTCAACCATGCAGATGAGCTAGAGGTTAAACCTATGGAAGTCATGGGGGTTAAAGCATTAGAGGAATATTTGACTAACGTTGTTGTTAGGTTAATTTCAAACCCACTCTTCCTTTCTTGGGTCGTCTTGTGACATTGTGGCACCAGTGTGCCAATGGCCATGTATGGCTGCTCCTCACCCTAGTGTCCCCATGCATGCTCAGTGTCCCATATTCACACTGCTCTGAGCTACAATCACTCTGCTCCACTTGCCTTCTGTCCCTTTCCAACAACCAGCTGAGCTGAACTGATTCATGGGTGTGTGGCACTGCACTCAGCATCTAAAGAAGTTCACCATAGTGAGTTCTTCAAAAGGACTGAGCATCACAGGGCCTGAGTCCAAACATGGCTAGCCTGGGTAGTGCAAAACCATATCCGTGAATAATCCAATGAAACAAGACACAACCTTGACACCAGGCGGTATGGCAGTACTCTGATACAGTATCAAACAAAGCAACAAGTGTGTGTGTGTGTGTGTTTCAGTGGGCAGTCTTACACACACTCCACACAGTGCTGTTGTCCCTTTTGATTTCTTGTATTAATAATAACCCAGCCAGGCAGAAGGCTGAAGAAGGGAAAAATCCCCGTCGATCAAAAGAGCCGGAGGAACAAACAATGGTACCACAACAAAGAGACAGAGGCCTGCCGCTCAGATTGGGGTCACTACGCTAGTCTGCCTGCATGGTGTCCCTGGCTGTAAACTTTTTCACGTCCCAAAGCCAATCTAAGAAAACTGACTCCATGATTGATTTATGACGGCAGATGAAAGGACCAACTCAGATTAAAGTCGCTCTGTGGTCTTTTATCCATATTCATACACAGTAATGTTATGTTTGATGGTAGAACCTCTTCTCTTGTTATTTGAAGCTCTTAGATCCTCTGTATGAATGAATATTTATATCTCTATGATGAATATTTATGAGGTATGATATAGCATGGAGGTAGAAGATATCGATATACATCAGCTAGATAGGTCACTTGTGGAGATGCTCTACTGAACATATTCACCAATCATCCTGATTGCGAACACACACACATATACACTGAATGTACAAAACATTAGGAACACCTTCCTACTATTGAGTTGCACCCCCTTTTGCCCTCAGAACAGCCTCAATTTGTTGGGGCATGGAGTCTACAAGGTGTCGAAAGCGTTCCACAGGGATGCTGGCCCATGTTGACTCCAATGCGTCCCACAGTTGTGTCAAGTTGGCTGGATGTCCGTTGGGTGATGGACCATTCTTGATACAAATCAAATCAAATTTTATTTGTCACATGCGCTGAATACAACAGGTGTAGACCTTACAGTGAAATGCTTACTTACAAGCCCTTAACCAAGAATGCAATTTAAAGAAAGAATGCCAAAAAAATACAAAAAATACATTAAAAAAATTAAATACAATGAAAAAATCACAAATAATTAAAGAGCAGCAGTAAAATATCAATAGTGAGGCTATATACAGGGGTTACCGGTACTGAGTCAATGTGCAGGGGCACCGGTTAGTCGAGGTAATTGAGGTAATATGTACATGTAGGTAGAGTTATTAAAGTGACTATGCAAAGATAATAAACAGAGAGTAGCAGCAGCGGGGGCGGGGGGCAATGCAAATAGTCTGGGTAGCCATTTGATTAGATGTTCAGGAGTCTTATGGCTTGGGGGTAGAAGCTGTTCAGAAGCCTCTTGGACCTAGACTTGGCGCTCCGGTACCGCTTGCCGTGCGGTAGCAGAGAGAACAGTCTATGGCTAAGGTGGCTGGAGTCTTTGACAATTTTTTAGGGCCTTCCTCTGACACCGCCTGGAATAGAGGTCCTGGATGGCAGGAAGCTTGGCCCCAGTGATGTACTTGGCCGTACGCACTACCCTCTGTAGTGCCTTGCGGTCGGAGGCCGAGCAGTTGCCATACCAGGCAGTGATGCAACCAGTCAGGATGCTCTCGATGGTGCAGCTGTAGAACCTTTTGAGGATCTGAGGACCCATGCCAAATCTTTTCAAATCAAATCAAATCAAATCAAATTTTATTGGTCACATGCGCCGAATACAACAGGTGCAGACATTACAGTGAAATGCTTACTTACAGCCCTTAACCAACAGTGCATTTATAAAAATAAAAAAAGTAAGAATAAAACAACAACAAAAAAAGTGTTGAGAAAAAAAAAGCAGAAGTAAAAATAAAGTGACAGTAGGGAGGCTATATATACAGGGGGGTACCGTTGCAGAGTCAATGTGCGGGGGCACCGGCTAGTTGAGGTAGTTGAGGTAATATGTACATGTGGGTAGAGTTAAAGTGACTATGCATAAATACTTAACAGAGTAGCAGCAGCGTAAAAAGGATAGGGTGGGGGGGCAGTGCAAATAGTCCGGGTAGCCATGATTAGCTGTTCAGGAGTCTTATGGCTTGGGGGTAGAAGCTGTTGAGAAGTCTTTTGGACCTAGACTTGGCACTCCGGTACCGCTTGCCGTGCGGTAGCAGAGAGAACAGTCTATGACTAGCGTGGCTGGAGTCTTTGACAATTTTGAGGGCCTTCCTCTGACACCGCCTGGTATAGAGGTCCTGGATGGCAGGAAGCTTTGCCCCAGTGATGTACTGGGCCGTACGCACTACCCTCTGTAGTGCCTTGCGGTCAGAGGCCAAGCAGTTGCCATACCAGGCGGTGATGCAACCAGTCAGGATGCTCTCGATGGTGCAGCTGTAGAATTTTTTGAGGATCTGAGGATCCATGCCAAATCTTTTTAGTCTCCTGAGGGGGAATAGGCTTTGTCGTGCCCTCTTCACGACTGTCTTGGTGTGTTTGGACCATGATAGTTCGTTGGTGATGTGGACACCAAGGAACTTGAAGCTCTCAACCTGTTCCACTACAGCCCCGTCGATGAGAATGGGGGCGTGCTCAGTCCTCTTTTTTTTCCTGTAGTCCACAATCATCTCCTTTGTCTTGGTCACGTTGAGGGAGAGGTTGTTGTCCTGGCACCACACGGCCAGATCTCTGACCTCCTCCCTATAGGCTGTCTCATCGTTGTCGGTGATCAGGCCTACCACTGTTGTGTCGTCGGCAAACTTAATGATGGTGTTGGAGTCGTGCCTGGCCATGCAGTCATGGGTGAACAGAGAGTACAGGAGGGGACTGAGCACGCACCCCTGAGGGGCCCCCGTGTTGAGGATCAGTGTGGCAGATGTGTTGTTACCTACCCTTACCACCTGGGGGCGGCCCGTCAGGAAGTCCAGGATCCAGTTGCAGAGGGAGGTGTTTAGTCCCAGGATCCTTAGCTTAGTGATGAGCTTAGAGGGCACTATGGTGTTGAATGCTGAGCTGTAGTCAATGAATAGCATTCTCTCTTGTTCAGTCTCCTTAGGGGGAATAGGTTTTGTCGTGCCCTCTTCACGACTATCTTGGTGTGCTTGGACCATGATAGTTTGTTGGTGATGTGGACACCAATGAACTTGAAGCTCTCAACCTGCTCCACTATTTAGACATTTTAGTCATTTAGCAGACGCTCTTATCCAGAGCGACTTACAGTTAGTGCATACATTTTTTCATACTTGTCCCCCGTGGGAATCGAACCCACAACCCTGGTGTTGCAAGCGCCATGCTCTACCAACTGAGCTACACCTGAGGGGCCCCCGTGTTGAGGATCAGTGTGGCAGATGTGTTGTTACCTACCCTTACCACCTGGGGGCGGCCCGTCAGGAAGTCCAGGATCCAGTTGCAGAGGGAGGTGTTAAGTCCCAGGGTCCTTAGCTTAGTGATGAGCTTTGAGGGCACTATGGTGTTGAACGCTGAGCTGTAGTCAATGAATAGCATTCTCACATAGGTGTTCCTTTTGTCCAGGTGTGAAAGGGCAGCGTGGAGCGCAATAGAGATTGCATCATCTGTGGATCTGTTGGGGCAGTATGCAAATTGGAGTGGGTCTAGGGTTTCTGGGATAATGGTGTTGATGTGAGCAATGACCAGCCTTTCAAAGCACTTCATGGCTACAGACGTGAGTGCTACGGGTCGGTAGTCATTTAGGCAGGTTACCTTAGTCCATGTGCCCAAGAACACTATGATGGTCTGCTTGAAACATGTTGGTATTACAGACTCAGACAAGGAGAGGTTGAAAATGTCAGTGAAGACACTTGCCAGTTGGTTGCGCATGTTTGGAGTACACGTCCTGGTAATCCGTCTGGCCCTGCGGCCTTGTGAATGTTGACCTGTTTAAAGGTCTTACTCACATCGGCTACAGAGTGCATGATCACACAGTCGTCCGGAACAGGTGATGCTCTCATGCATGTTTTAGTACTACTTGCCTTGAAGCGAGCATAGAAGTAATTTAGCTCGTCTGGTAGGCTTGTGTCACTGGGCAGTTCACGGCTGTGCTTCCCTTTGTAGTCTGTAATAGTTTGCAAGCCCTGGCACATCCGACGAGCGTCGGAGCCGGTGTTGTACGATTCGATCTTAGTCCTATATTGACACTTTGCCTGTTTGATGGGCATAGCGGGATTTCTTATAAGCTTCCAGGTTAGAGTCCCGCTCCTTGAAAGCGGCAGCTCTACCCTTTAGCTCAGTGCGGATGTTGCCTGTAATCCATGGCTTCTGGTTGGGGTATGTACGTACCGTCACTTTGGGGACGACGTCATCGATGCACTTATTGATGAAGCCAGTGACTGATGTGGTGTACTCCTGAATGCCATCGGAAGAATCCCGGAACATATTCCAGTCTGTGCTAGCAAAACAGTCCTGTAGCTTAGCAGCAGCGTTGCAGTTCTTGACACACTCAAACTGGTGCGCCTGACACCTACTACCATACCCCGTTCAAAGGCGCTTAAATATTTTTTCTTGCCCATTCCCCCTCTGAATGGCACACATACACAATCTATGTCTCAATTGTCTCAAGGCTTAAAAATCCTACTTTAACCTCCTTAAGGATCTGACCCTTTTTTTCTCTCCAATTTTCGCCTAAAATGACATACCCAAATCTAACTGCCTGTAGCTCAGGACCTGAAGCAAGGATATGCATATTCTTGATACCATTTGAAAGGAAACACTTTGACGTTTGTGGAAATGTGAAATTAATGTAGGAGAATATAACACATTAGATCTGGTAAAAGATAATACAAACAAAAAAACATGCGTTTTCTATAAAAAATTTTGTTCCATCATCTTTGAAATACAAGAGAAAGGCCACAATATAATATTGCAGTTTAGGCGCAATTTAGATTTTGGCCACTAGATGGCAGCAGTGTGTGTGTGCAGAATTTCAGATTGATCCAGTGAAGCATTGCAATACTGGACTATTTTGTATCAAGTCTGCCTAAATGTGCCGAATTGGTCAATTGATACATTTTCAAGTACATAACTATAGAGATCATACAAAAATGATATGGTAATACAAAATGTACATTTACACACTCCCAGGAATGTCATACATGATGGATCATTAGCTTAGACACTAACTTTCACACATCTAGATGGCCGGGCGGGGGTGGGTGTGGAGCCAGAGACAGCAGGGGTTCAAACTGTAGAACCCAGTTCCTATATTTGAATATAGAAATTGATTTTATCAAACAAAACTATGCTACATTTTATCTCTGGGATACTTATTTCCCTCATTAAAATGCAAATCAATATATAACATTTTTGACATGCGTTTTTCTGGATTTTTTTGTTGTTATTCTGTCTCCCACTGTTCAAATAAACCTACCATTAAAATTATAGACTGATCATTTCTTGTCAGTGGGCAAATGTACAAAATCAGCAGGGGATCAAATACTTTTTTCCCTCACTGTATCAAACCAGTTGCCGTGATAAGTGTTTTGTTGTTGTGCACTCTCCTCAAACAATAGCATGGTATTTTGTCACTGTAATAGCTACTGTAAATTGGACAGTGCAGTTAGATTAACAAGAATTCTTAAGCTTTCTGCTCATATATGTCTATGTCCTGGAAACTTTGCTGTTACTTACAACAGTCATGCTAATCACATTAGCGCACGTTAGCTCAACCGTCCCGTATACGGGACACCGATCCCGTAGAGGTTAACCTGTTTCCTTCCCTTCATCTACACTGATTGAAGTGGATTTAACAGGTGACATCAATAGGGGATCATAGCTTTTACCTGGTCAGTCTATGTCATGGAAAGAGCATGTTCCTAATGTTTGTATACTGTACTAAAGCGTTGTTTGTTTTCAATTATTCCCTTCCTGTCCTTACTTTACCAATGGTTGCGGGTGTTCATTTCAGGAGGAGATGGTTCACAAAGACAGGATGTATAGTTGGCTCGTGTTCCTCACCAGGACTCTGTATGGTTGTGCCAGGGCCTGGTGCCAGGCTGGTCAGGGTAAGAAAGAGCAGGACAAGTTACGCTCTAACACCACTTTATAGCAGACTCAAAACCACCTGCCTTAATAGCACTTCAGGCCCTTCCACTGAGAGGCAGATAAAGAAAAGAGGAGAAGCAGGCGACAGCAGCAAGAGGGAGAGAAAGGGAGGCCTATCGGACACAAGAGGATAGAGTGTAAAAGCAATAGGGACCTTTAAAGAGGGACCGAGGGAGGGAGGGAGGGAGGGAGGGAGGAGGAGGAGGGAGAGAAGAGAGTGATGAGTTTATGAGTCATATTATTGACCAGTAGCCATGCTGTGCTGATTGTGGTAATCAGTTTTACTCTGGACTGCATGGGGAGACCAGGGGCCCTGCTGCTGCTGTGTTGCTGTGATTGTGTGATTCTTCATTGAGTTATATTTAAGACCAGCAGCTGGCCGGCGTGCATTCAGGGGTTGTGGGACTACTGCTCATTTGAGGTGTGTGTGTGCTAACTCATCATGGCAGGCCGGTAATGAGGGAGAACTTCAGGTGATCTTTTGGCCATGACATACGTATGCAGATCAGAGTGGAGTGGAGCTGGAGTGTTTGTAACCCAGCAGAGAGAGACGGATGTTTCCTGCCTGGCTGTGGGCATCGCAGGGCAGGCAGCAGCTAAAGATGGAAACACAGGCTACATCATGTTGCAGAGAGACAGACTCAGTGCTCACTTTCCCTCAAATAGAATCCTACTGTACTCCAGGCTTGTTGTCAGACCCCATCATTCTCTTCCCCTCTCCTTCATCTTCACCATGGAGACCCCTATTCTCTCTTTCATCTGTCCTTCATCTCCCTCTCTGTCTCGCTCTCTCTCTTCTTCCTCTCTCCGACCCCTTTTTATCCCTTCTTGCCCTCTTCTCTCTTCCCTCCTCATTCTCTGCTTATGAAAGTTGTAATAGACTTCCCGTCACGCTCGTAAAGTGGGGAGCTGTAGATTTATAATGTAATTTATCCCGGCTTTACAGCGCTCAGCTCTGCTCCGCTTCAGGGTCGGCCTAATGAAAGGAAGTCAATCCTGCAGGCTCGAGCCCACAGCGTAGCCCAGCTGCTAACACCTAATTGGTTAATCCCCACTGTAGTTAGTTCATCGGGGCTCGACTGGTAATGAGGGCTGGCTGTGAGCTGATGGGTGAGGCGATGGATAGATGTTGAGATAAAGTAGAGGTTTGAGAAGGTAGAGACGCCAGTGGCAGGGAGGTGGTACTGCAGGATACTGGGTCACCCTGATGGAGACACTGACATCACCCACAGGTTTGTTGAGCTCTCAATTGATCAGTCTTTATTGTCATTGGTCAGTCTGTAATCAGATTGATCATTGGTTACTTATTTGGCCATTGATTACCTACAGTTGAAGTCGGAAATTTACATACACTTAGGTTGGAGTCATTAAAACTCGTTTTTCAACCACTCCACAAATTTCTTGTTAACAAACTATAGTTTTGGCAAGTCTGTTAGGACATCTACTTTGCATGACACAAGTAATTTTTCCAACAATTGTTTACAGACAGATTATTTCACTTATAATTCACTGTATCACAATTCCAGTGGGTCAGAAGTTCACATACACTAAGTTGACCGTGCCTTTAAACAGCTTGGAAAATTCCAGAAAATGATGTCATGGCTTTAGAAGCTTCTGATAGGCTAATTGACATAATTTGAGTCAATTGGAGGTGTACCTGTGGATGTATTTCAAGGCCTACCTTCAAACTCCGTGCCTCTTTGCTTGACATCATGGGAAAATCAAAAGAAATCAGCCAAGACCTCAGAAAAAAATTTGTAGACCTCCACAAGTCTGGTTCATCCTTGGGAGCAATTTCCAAACGCCTGAAGGTACCACGTTCATCTGTACAAACAATAGTACGCAAGTATAAACACCACGGGACCACACAGCCATCATACCGCTCAGGAAGGAGACGCGTTCTGTCTCCTAGAGATGAACGTACTTTGGTGCGAAAAGTGCAAATCAATCACAGAACAACAGCAAAGGACCTTGTGAAGATGCTGGAGGAAACAGGTGCAAAGTATCTATATCCACAGTAAATTGAGTCCTATATCGACATAACCTGAAAGGCCGCTCAGCAAGGAAGAAGCCACTGCTCCAAAACCGCCATAAGAAAGCCAGACTACGGTTTGCAACTGCACATGGGTACAAAGATCGTACTTTTGGAGAAATGTCCTCTGGTCTGATGAAACAAAAATATAACTGTTTGGCCATAATGACCATCGTTATGTTTGGAGGAAAAGGGGGGAGCTTGCAAGCCGAAGAACACCATCCCAACCATGAAGCACGGGGGTGGCAGCATCATGCTGTGGGGGTGCTTTGCTGCAGGAGGGACTGGTGCTTCACAAAATAGATGGCATCATGATGAAGGAAAATTATGTGGATATATTGAAACAACATCTCAAGACATCAGTCAGGAAGTTAAAGCTTGGTTGCAAATGGGTCTTCCAAATGGACAATGACCCCAAGTATACTTCCAAAGTTGTGGCAAAATGGCTTAAGGACAACTAAGTCAAGGTATTGGTTGGAGTGGCCATCACAAAGCCCTGACCTCAGTCCTATAGAAGATTTGTGGGCAGAACTGAAAAAGCGTGTGCGAGCAAGGAGGCCTATAAACTTGACTCAGTTACACCAGCTTTGTCAGGAGGAATGGGCCAAAATTCACCCAACTTATTGTGGGAAGCTTGTGGAAGGCTACCCGAAACGTTTGACCCAAGTTAAACAATTTTAAAGGCAATGCTACCTAATACTAATTGAGTGTATGTAAACTTCTGACCCACTGGGAATGTGATGAAATAAATAAAAGCTTAAATAAATAATTATCTCTCCTATTATTCTGATATTTCACATTCTTAAAATAAAGTGGTGATCCTAACTGACCTAAGACAGGGAATTTTTACTAGGATTAAATGTCAGGAATTGTGAAAAACTGAGTTTAAATGTATTTGGCTAAGGTGTATGTAAACTTCCGACTTCAACTGTATCTCCCCATTGGTAATTCACCTGACCATTGATCACTTGTCTAAGCATTGATCACTCATCTGTTTATCTACTCAGCTCTTAGCGGTCAATCTCAATCTAAACTCAGCTAACTGTTTCTCTTTAGGACAATGTTTAGAGGTTAGATAGCAACACAAATCACCCATAGTTCAATGACGGATGAGCTCAGTGATGGCCAAAAAGCAGCCTTCTCCCGTCATCTCTCCTCTCCTCATCTCACCTCTCCTCATCTCAGCTCTCCTCATCTCAGCTCTCCTCATCTCTTCTCTCCTCATCTCTTCTCACCTCTCCTCATCTCACCTCACCTCATCTCTCCTCTCCTCATCTCTCCTCATTTCTTCTCTCCTCATCTCTTCTCTCCTCATCTCTTCTCTCCTCATCTCTTCTCTCCTCATCTCTTCTCCTCTCCTCTCCTCTCCTCTCCTCTCCTCTCCTCTCCTCTCCTCTCCTCTCCTCTCCTCTCCTCTCCTCTCCTCTCCTCTCCTCTCCTCTCCTCTCCTCTCCTCTCCTCTCCTCTCCTCTCCTCATCTCTTCTCTCCTCATCTCTCCTCACCTCTCCTCCTCATCTCTTCTCTCCTCATCTCTCCTCATCTCTTCTCTCCTCATCTCTCCTCATCTCTTCTCACCTCTCCTCATCTCTTCTCACCTCTCCTCATCTCTTCTCTCCTCTCCTCTCCTCATCTCACCTCTCCTCATCTCTTCTCTCCTCATCTCTTCTCTCCTCATCTCTCCTCACCTCTTCTCACCTCTCCTCATCTCTCCTCACCTCTCCTCACCTCTCCTCATCTCTTCTCATCTCTTCTCTCCTCTCCTCACCTCTCCTCATCTCTCCTCTCCTCATCTCTCCTAATTTCTTCTCTCCTCATCTCTCCTCATCTCTTCTCACCTCTCCTCTTCTCTCCTCATCTCTCCTCATCTCTTCTCTCCTCATCTCTCCTCATCTCTTCTCACCTCTCCTCATCTCTTCTCACCTCTCCTCATCTCTTCTCTCCTCTCCTCTCCTCATCTCACCTCTCCTCATCTCTTCTCTCCTCATCTCTTCTCTCCTCATCTCTCCTCACCTCTTCTCACCTCTCCTCATCTCTCCTCACCTCTCCTCACCTCTCCTCATCTCTTCTCATCTCTTCTCTCCTCTCCTCACCTCTCCTCATCTCTCCTCTCCTCATCTCTCCTAATTTCTTCTCTCCTCATCTCTCCTCATCTCTTCTCACCTCTCCTCATCTCTTCTCACCTCTCCTCATCTCTTCTCTCCTCTCCTCTCCTCATCTCTCCTCATCTCACCTCTCCTCATCTCTTCTCTCCTCATCTCTTCTCTCCTCATCTCTCCTCATCTCTCCTCACCTCTTCTCACCTCTCCTCATCTCTTCTCACCTCTCCTCATCTCTTCTCTCCTCTCCTCACCTCTCCTCACCTCTCCTCATCTCTCCTCATCTCTCCTAATTTCTTCTCATCTCACCTCTCCTCATCTCTTCTCTCCTCATCTCTTCTCTCCTCTCCTCACCTCTTCTCTCCTCACCTCTCCTCCTCATCTCTTCTCTTCTCACCTATCCTCATCTCTTCTCTCCTCATCTCTCCTCATCTCTTCTCACCTCTCCTCATCTCTTCTCACCTCTCCTCATCTCTCCTCACCTCTCCTCATCTCTCCTCTTCTCTCCTCTCCTCTCCTCATCTCTTCTCTCCTCATCTCTCCTCATCTCTTCTCTCCTCATCTCATCTCACCTCTCCTCATCTCATCTCTTCTCTCCTCATCTCTTCTCTCCTCATCTCTCCTCATCTCTTCTCTCATCTCTCCTCATCTCTTCTCTCCTCATCTCTCCTCATCTCTTCTCTCCTCATCTCTCCTCTCCTAATCTCTCCTCATCTCTCCTCTCCACCTCTCCACTCCTCTTCCCCACCTCCAGCAGGCATGGTACTGAATGTGTCACTCACTCTTCTGACTGTGCAGAGACAGAGACAAGCCACAGGCTCAGCAGCTATAGGAAATTGCTTCCCTCTCACTGAAATTAGACCCTTTTCCTATTTTCTCTGTCAGCCAGTCTTTAACGGCATCTCCCTCTCTACCTCATTCACTCTCTCTCTAAGTATCTCTCTCTGTCAGTCTAGCATGGCAGGATGGCTGGTGGGGAGAGAATGGTGTGATGTGGGGGGTGTGGCAGACCCGGGTTCAAATAGTATTGGTTTCCTTTCAAGTACTTAGAGTATTTGATTGAGCCTGTCTGGAGTGCCAGATGGGTGGGATTTGCACGTTTGGGTCTTCTCCATTGGTTCCATTATGCCAGACGAGCTTAATCAAGCACCGTTCGAGCATTCAAAAGAAAACAAATACTATTTGAACCCAGGTCTGGTGGAGGCGCCCGGGAAGAGAGGCGAGATCCTAGTGATGATTCATGTGGAGGGGGCAGGTCAGACGTCTTAAGAGCAATGTCATTTTCATTTTAGTGACTAAACCCCATTGATTTGTAAACCCCCGTTGTTTTTATTACCGCTGGCATCTCCTTAATGGGCTTTCGCATGGCAGCGTTGACTGTGACATCCCCAAATCTGCTGCTTTACATATTCTATTTCATCTGCAGCTCCTAATGGAGCCATTTCTGGGGTACCAGCAGCACCTCTCTCCTCTCCTCTCCTCAAACACCCGTCTGGATCTGTCTGTGACTGTGTCGACTGTGGGAGAATAGGATTATAGTCAGGGCTTGCTTTGCTGCCTCTATAAACCTTGTTGAATGTTCAGTAGATTCATAACTCTTTTAACATTAAGCCTAAGTTAACATACATATTGTACTACATACACAGTTCTCCATTCAACTCCCTGTCTGTCTGTCTCAGTCAGTCAGATACTAGTCAAGCTTGGCATTTGAAGCTTATAGCTGTTCCCTTGATGCTCAGGAGATTGCTGTTAAAATGCTAATGAGAGGCTGGGAGCCTGCATGCATGGTGTGAGTGTGTACTGTGTGTACAGATGCTAGATGAACCATTTGTAAATTAGCCCGTTCTCGTCCCGGGAGAGGGAATTGAATAACAATCATATTTACATAAGTAAGTGGGTGTTGTGTAACAATAAGTCAGCTCACTTTGATCGGACTCCTACTCACCACTACTGCTGCTTATGGGGGTTGATGTTTACATGGATATAGATCTGCAGCTCCTGTGTGTGTGTGTGTGTGTGTGTGTGTGTGTGTGTGTGTGTGTGTGTGTGTGTGTGTGTGTGTGTGTGTGTGTGTGTGTGTGTGTGTGTGTGTGTGTGTGTGTGTGTGTGTGTGTGTGTGTGTGTGTGTGTGTGTGTGTGTGTGTGTGTGTGTGTGTGTGTACACATATCTATCTGCGGCTCCGAAGCTGTGAGACAAATTAGTGCAGCTGCACCTCTACCCCCAGTTTCCTCCTTCCCCTCTGCTTCCCCTGTAGCCACCTGCTCCCTCTGCCATTACGGGGAGATGAGGGAAATTACTTCCAGAAGTAATTTGTGGGTGGTAATGAAATTGGGTGTGATTTTAATAAGCTCTTCATTTAAAAGTCAGTGTTATGAAACATGAATGAACAGGAGATGTCTCTCTCTGCACAAACCTTCTCAGCCCCAGGGAATTGCCTGGAGAACACAGTCACCGTATGTGTGAAGATAAGAAGATATGAGGGCAATGGTGGAGCATGTATTGTACATGTTTTGCATATTACTTTTCGTGATCATTAGGCTGATTTATATACAGCTCAAGCACGTATGGTAGGCTGCATCATGTGCTGTGTGTAATATTGCTGCACCTAATGTTTTGCATATTACTGTCATGCTTGTTAGTATTGGCCTGCTTTTAAAAACATTTTTAGTGAGGGAAACATTGCTTTCTAGTGTTAATGACTAGTGACGGGGGGGAAAAATTGATAGTTACATATCGGGATATTTTTTTTGACAATATATCGTGTCGTTTTGACAATATCGCAATATTATTTTTGCGCTAATTGGCTGTACCTGCACCAAAACTCCAGTATTTCTCCATCTTCTTTTTAAATAGTGAGCCAATTTGTTTTCAGCACTTTTATTTCCATGACTGATCAAAACTCATTTTCTCATGGCTCTCTCTTGTCCCTCTGCAGAACACATATGGTGAGCAATGTGTTTGGAACATCAAAACACAATAAAATCACAGTATCGAATTGCAATACATATAGAATTGTGAGAATCACAATACATATAGAATCGTGAGAATCATAATACATATCATATCGGCACCTAAGTATCGTGATAATATCGTATCGTGAGGTCCCTGGCAATCCCAACCCTATTATTGATCTGACATTTAGGCAGAGGAATACTGAAAATAGGAACGGATCAGTAACATGCAAACCACACCAGCCACGTTGCGTGCGCAAGCGTTGCAAAATAGCTAAATGTCCATTAATGTTTCATGTGTGTTTGACATGCCCCCAAATGAATTTAGTTGTTTCACTGATGGTTTTGATATTTTAACCTGTGTGTGTGATGATCGCGTCTGGGGTGGATGGACAAAATCAACATGCTCATGACGGAGGACGCACTCTAGTACCTGGTGTAGTCAGCATATACACTATATATACAAAAGTATGTGGACACCCCTTCAAATTAGTGGATTCGGCTATTTCAGCCACACCCGTTGCTGACAGGTGTATGAAATCGAGCACACGGCCATGCAATCTCCATATTCAAACATTGGCAGTAGAATGAATGGCCTTACTGAAGAGATCAGTGACTTTCAACGTGGCACCTTCATAGGATGCCACCTTTCCAACAAGTCAGTTCGTCAACTGTAAGTACTGTTATTGTGAAGTGGAAACATCTAGGAGCAATAACGGCTCAGTTGCGAAGTGGTAGGCCACACAAGCTCACAGAATGGGACCGCCAAGTGCTGGAGCGCGTAAAAATCATCTGTCCTCGGTTTCAACACTCACAACCGACTTCCAAACTGCCTCTGGAAGCAACATCAGCAAAATAACTGTTCGTCGGGAGCTTCATGAAATGGGTTTCCATGGTCGAGCGGCCACACACAAGCCTAAGATCACCATGCGCAATGCCAAGCGTCGGCTGGAGTGGTGTAAGCTCGCCGCCATTGGACTCTGGAGCAGTGGAAACGCGTTCACTGTAGTGATGAATCACGCTTCACCATCTGGCAGTCCGACGGACAAATCTGGGTTTGGCGAATGACAGGAGAACGCTACCTGCCCCAATGCATAGTGCCAACTGTAAAGTTTGGTGGAGGAGGAATAATGGTTTGGGGCTGTTTTTCATGGTTCGGCCTAGGCCCCTTAGTTCCAGTGAAGGGAAATCTTAACGCTACAGCATACAATAACATTGTAGATTATTCTGTACTTCCAACTTTGTGGCAACAGTTTGGGAAGGCTCTTTCCTGTTTCAGCATGACAATGCCCCTGTGAACAAAGCGAGCTCCATACAGAAACAGTTTGTTGAGATCGGTGTGGAAGAACTTGACTGGCCTGCACAGAGCTCTGACCTCAACGAACACCTTTGGGATGAATTGGAACGCCGACTGCGAGCCAGGCCTAATCGCCCAACATCCGTGCCCGACCTCACTAATGCTCTTGTGGCTGAATGGAAGCAAGTCCCCGCAGCAATGTTCCAACATCTAGTGGAAAGCCTTCCCACATAGTTCCCCTGTCTGTCCCCCCAAGAAGAGTGGAGGCTATTACAGCAGCAAAGGGGGGAGCAACTCCATATTAATGCCCATGATTTTGGAATGAGACAGAGGGAGGGAGAAGGAGAGAGAGAGAGTTTAGCCTCAGACTAGAGAATAGAGAGTTCAGCCTCAGACTAGAGAATAGAGAGTTCAGCCTCAGACTAGAGAATAGAGAGTTCAGCCTCAGACTAGAGAATAGAGAGTTTAGCCTCAGACTAGAGAATAGAGAGTTCAGCCTCAGACTAGAGAATAGAGAGTTCAGCCTCAGACTAGAGAATAGAGAGTTTGAGCTGCTGGTAACTCTGAGCAACTTGATGATGTAAAGGTGGAATAATAAAGGTCACAGACTGACAGGAATATTACTCACAGTAACCGGCTAGACGTGCCACTGTGACATCAAAATATTACTGCCTATTTGAATAACATGGACACCCAAAGCACCTTGAAAAATGAATGTGTAACAACACTTATCAAAAGTCATGTTGCTTGATGCTGTTTGCCATCATGTTTCTGTCGTCATTTAGAGTTAATGTGCTGTTTAATGTTTACCACGCGCATTAGTGGTGAGCTTTGGCAGCATGCATTAAAATTGAGAGAGAGAGAGAGAGAGAGAGAGAGAGAGAGAGAGAGAGAGAGAGAGAGGGAGAGAGAGAGAAATATTGACAGGAGTGACAGTGAGCACATTGGCTCCCAGGGTGGCTGCTACTTTATACTCCAAACACATAGTCCTCCTGTCTGTCCCCCAAGACATTCTAATCTGATTGTCTTTCTCTCCACTTTCGAGGGGCTTGTGTATTTTAATTGCATTGCTCTTCACTCTCTCATTACAATTTACTTTGTATTCTGTGTGGGGGTTTGTGTCCATATGCGTGTGTGTTGTACTAAAGCCATGTTTGCGTGTGTGTACGTGTCTCTTACAGGTGTGTGTGTTTCTGTACAGTGCGTCAATGCTTGTGTGTTTGTTTGTGTACAGTATGTCAATGGTTGTGTGTGTGTGCACTACTCCTGATTGGATTATTAAGAGAGACATCCATCCTTTCAGCCCCTCCCATGGTGCTCTGGTAAAGAGCAGCGCTATCGATCCCAAACAGCTCCATTTCCTCTCTGTGTCCAAACTTATTAGACGCTCTCCTCTCTCACAGCCCTTTGATCCCTCCTTCTCTTTCTCTACTTTGTATTACCCACTCTCTCTTTCTCCCTTCTTTTGTTATCTCTCTACATCCTCTCATGTCTTTCTCCTTCTTACCTTTCTTTACACCATCTCTCTATTCCATTCTCCTTCCCTACCTCTTCCTCTCTCCCTGACTCCATCTCCTCTTTCTTTCTCTTTCATCCGACCATCTCTCAATCCCCCTCTCTCTTTCTATCACTAACTCATCCCTCGCTCTCTGTGTCTCCGTGCAGGCTCTCTATCCTAGCCCAGAGGAGGGCTGGCAGATCTACAGTTCAGCTCAGGACGCAGATGGGAAGTGTATCTGTACAGTGGTGGCCCCGGCCCAGAACATGTGTAACCGAGACCCACGCAGCAAACAGCTCCGCCAGCTCATGGAGAAGGTAACAGCCTTCAGACATTTTGTTACCCACGTCTGGTACAATCACACACATACACACACCCGACGCAGGCACAGAAACAAATCCACACCCTGGCTCCTTCTGTAGTAAACCATTTAGACTCTTAGAGATGAACAGCCACACTCACTCTAACCCACTGACATTTGATCAGTCATGCACGCAAATATTGTTAGTCAAAAGACTGTAGGAGCATTAGGAAAAAACACTTCAAGGGAGGGCATGTCCTACATTTCCCCATGAAAATTGGCTTCATTGAGCCTTAGTCTTGTAG
>NW_028156741.1:0-1000 GCF_964263955.1 Coregonus lavaretus
TTAAACTGAGTTTCTCTCTCTCGCTCTACTTCCCTCCCCCTCTCCCTCCTCCTATCACATGTTGAAGATATCAGGACATCATATTCAGGACAGAAACGGTTAAACTGAGTTTCTCTCTCTCTCTCTATTCTGTCGTTGCAACCCCCTCTTCCCCCCTCCCACACAAAGGAGTGATTGTACCCCCCTCTCTATCGGTCTCTCTCCTCCCTCCCTCTCTCTCTCCCTCCCCTCTCTATCGGTCTCTCTCTCTCCCTCCCTCTCTCTCTCCCTCCCCTCTCTATCGGTCTCTCTCTCTCCCCTCTCTATAGGTCTCTCTCTCTCTCCCTCCCCCCTCTCTCTCTCTCTCTCTCCCTCCCCTCTCTATCGGTCTCTCTCTCTCTCCCTCCCCTCTCTATCGGTCTCTCTCTCTCCCCTCTCTATCAGTCTCTCTCTCTCCCTCCCCTCTCTATCGGTCTCTCTCTCTCTCCCTCCCCTCTCTCTCTCTCTCTCCCTCTCTCGGGCTCTCTATCGGTCTCTCTCTCTCCCTCCCCTCTCTCTCTCTCTCTCTCCCCTCTCAATCGGTCTCTCTCTCTCTCCCTCCCCTCTCTCTCTCCCTCCCCTCTCTATCGGTCTCTCTCTCTCCCTCCCCTCTCTCTCTTCCTCCCCTCTCTATCGGTCTCTCTCTCTCCCTCCCCTCTCTCTCTCTCCCTCCCCTCTCTATCGGTCTCTCTCCCTCCCCTCTCTCTCCCTCCCCTCTCTATCGGTCTCTCTCTCTCCCCTCTCTATCGGTCTCTCTCTCTCTCCCTCCCCTCTCTCTCTCTCTCCCCTCCCCTCTCTCCCTCCCCTCTCTCTCTCTCTATCGGTCTCTCTCTCTCCCTCCCCTCTCTATCGGTCTCTCTCCCTCCCCTCTCTCCCTCCCCTCTCTCTCTCCCTCCCCTCTCTCTCTCCCTCCCCTCTCTCTCTCTCTCCCTCTCTCTCTATCGGTCTCTCTCTCTCCCCTCTCTATCGGTCTCTCCCCCCC
>NW_028156740.1:0-6000 GCF_964263955.1 Coregonus lavaretus
TCTCTGTCTTTCTCCCTCCTCCTCCTTCCTCCTTCCGTTGTTTTCTCTCTCTCTCTCTCTCTCTCTTTTCTTTGGGGAAGAACAATGAAGTGGTAGGGGGATGCTGTCTTCCTCTCTCATGTTTTAAAATACATCTAGACTCTAGAGCCAAGTCCTCTAAGCCCTGCCAAGGATGGCAGACACAGAAACACACACACACACACACCCTTGGAAACAAACAGTATTTTCCCCATGGGCAGTAATTAAGGCATTTACGAGCAGAAAATATTTCCCTAAAGTAAATATGCTTTTGTGACATTATTTCTCATCCAGTGGCACAGCAGAAATAGCTATCTATCTACGGACAGTAGAGGAAGCTATGCTGCACTTTTAGAACAACTTTAGTCATTTTTAAACTTTGAACATTTTCCATCGCATTTTGGAAAATCTAAATGTATAGATCTGTGCATACCTGTGTGCGTATGGCGTGCGTGTAACCTACCTTTGATCTGGCGTCGCAGGGTGGCGATCTGTGCGACCAATAGAAGCTCTTCGTTCTTGAGGATCTCAAACTTGGCATCGTAGAGTTCTAGCTGAGCCTCATAGTACTGAAGTTCTAGATTATCTACCGTCTCTGGTCCACTCTGGTCCTGCCCAGACAGACCTCCCATCTAGGATGGAATATAGAACACTATGGTTATAACACTACATAACATAGTACTAAAGCTTCCCATCTAGGATAGAATATAGAACACTATGGTTATAACACTACATAACATAGTACTGAAGCTTCCCATCTAGGATGGAATATAGAACACTATGGTTATAACACTACATAACATAGTACTGAAGCTTCCCATCTAGGATGGAATATAGAACACTATGGTTATAACACTACATAGCATAGTACTGAAGCTTCCCATCTAGGATGGAATATAGAACACTATGGTTATAACACTACATAACATAGTACTGAAGCTTCCCATCTAGGATGGAATATAGAACACTATGGTTATAACACTACATAGCATAGTACTGAAGCTTCCCATCTAGGATAGAATATAGAACACTATGGTTATAACACTACATAACATAGTACTGAAGCTTCCCATCTAGGATAGAATATAGAACACTATGGTTATAACACTACATAACATAGTACTGAAGCTTCCCATCTAGGATAGAATATAGAACACTATAGTTATAACACTACATAACCTAGTACTGAAGCTTCCCATCTAGGATAGAATATAGAACACTATGGTTATAACACTACATAACATAGTACTGAAGCTTCCCATCTAGGATAGAATATAGAACACTATGGTTATAACACTACATAACATAGTACTGAAGCTTCCCATCTAGGATAGAATATAGAACACTATGGTTATAACACTACATAACATAGTACTGAAGCCTCCCATCTAGGATAGAATATAGAACACTATGGTTATAACACTACATAACATAGTACTGAAGCTTCCCATCTAGGATAGAATATAGAACACTATGGTTATAACACTACATAACATAGTACTGAAGCTTCCCATCTAGGATAGAATATAGAACACTATGGTTATAACACTACATAACATAGTACTGAAGCTTCCCATCTAGGATAGAATATAGAACACTATGGTTATAACACTACATAACATAGTACTGAAGCTTCCCATCTAGGATAGAATATAGAACACTATGGTTATAACACTACATAACATAGTACTGAAGCTTCCCATCTAGGATAGAATATAGAACACTATGGTTATAACACTACATAACATAGTACTGAAGCTTCCCATCTAGGATAGAACAGTATAGGTATATATCAGTGTATATACCTGTTCCTCTTATATAATATTAGCTCAACAGTATTGTGGAGTTCCTGCACCTAAATATAAACAGTACTGGCACCCAAAATGAGTACTGGCACCTATGTCAGTCCAAGTCAAGCACTGAATATAGTACTGCTAGTCTCAGAACTCCCAGACCTAAGACAACAGGAACATTGTTAACGTGGGAGACAACCCGTCTGCTGAGGGTGACTATAGTGCTGACACTAAGTGGTCAAAAAGCGGGGTTCTGACATCAGTCATCTGGCTGTCCTGGAGAGATCCAGGAGGTACAAGGTTTTGGTTCCAGCCCTGCACTAATGAACCCGATTCCCACAAGGGGGTTTCCCAAATTCCCACACCCTCTTTACCCATGGTAAGAGGCAGATCAAGCTAGTTGGGCTAATGCTAATTCCACATTATTCTACAGTGTCTTCTGTTCTAGACAGGAGAGCCTTTTAAAATGGATGAAGTGTTGGATACCACACAGGGACCTAATGATGTGTGCTGATGGTTATCACCTGGGACAGTCTGGAGGCGGAGGAAACGCACCTGGTTAGACGAGGTGCTGACTAGAGGAGTAGAATACTTTTTTATTTTTTTAAAGGAATAGCCACACACTCTAGTACCTCCGATGCAATCATGTATTATCGCCTAGGTTACTCCTTCTCACTGGGTTAGTAATATATCTAGAACAAACTGGACAACTGTTTTATCATGCGGGTTAGCTATTGCTATTCCATACAGCAAGTCCATATATTTAGGCAGATCATATGTTTTTGACCTGTTTTCCTATATATTGTTTGACATCACATTGTATGTTTCTTTATATCGATGTCGGATGAAAACCTCTTAATCTCCAAAAGAGAAACTTTCCAGGAAATGAAAAAAAACGGCTATATTTTCCCATTAACAAACATACAGTTATGAAACAACAGAAGCTATTTTTTTTATAAATGTTCTTGTTCCTAGAGCTATGAAATGTTCAGAGTCCATTGAGGGAAGTTACTGCTTGATGTTCAATCAACCTTAACCTATACTGGTGTACAGTGGCTTGCGAAAGTATTCACCCCCCTTCGCATTTTTCCTATTTTGTTGCCTTACAACCTGGAATTAAAATAGATTTTTGGGGGGTCTGTATCATTTGATTTACACAACATGCCTACCACTTTGAAGATGCAAAATATTTTTTCTTGTGAAACAAACAAGAAATAAGACAAAAAAACAGAAGACTTGAGCGTCCATAACTATTCACCCCCCCAAAGTCAATACTTTGTAGAGTCACCTTTTGCAGCAATTACAGCTGCAAGTCTCTTGGGGTATGTCTCTATAAGCTTGGCACATCTAGCCACTGGGATTTTTGGCAAAACTTCTCCAGCTCCTTCAAGTTGGATGGGTTCCGCTGGTGTACAGCAATCTTTAAGTCATACCACAGATTCTCAATTGGATTGAGGTCTGGGCTTTGACTAGGCCATTCCAAGACATTTAAATGTTTCCCCTTAAACCACTCAAGTGTTGCTTTAGCAGTGTGCTTAGGGTCATTGTCCTGCTGGAAGGTGAACCCCCTTCCCAGTCTCAAATCTCTGGAAGACTGAAACAGGTTTCCCCTCAAGAATTTCTCTGTATTTAGCGCCATCCATCATTCCTTCAATTCTGACCAGTTTCCCAGTCCCTGCAGATGAAAAACATCCCCACAGCATGATGCTGCCACCACCATGCTTCACTGTGGGGATGGTGTTCTCGGGGTAATGAGAGGTGTTGGTTTGCGCCAGACATAGCGTTTTCCTTGATGGCCAAAAAGCTACATTTTAGTCTCATCTGACTCATCTGTCTCAACACCAAACGTGTTTGCTTATTTTTTTCTTTAAGCAATGGCTTTTTTCTGGCCTCTCTTCCGTAAAGCCCAGCTCTGTGGAGTGTATGGCTTAAAGTGGTCCTATGGACAGATACTCCAATCTCCGCTGTGGAGCTTTGCAGCTCCTTCAGGGTTATCTTTGGTCTCTTTGTTGCCTCTCTGATTAATGCCCTCCTTGCCTGGTCCGTGAGTTTTGGTGGGCGGCCCTCTCTTGGCAGGTTTGTTGTGGTGCCATATTCTTTCCATTTTTTAATAATGGATTTAATGGTGCTCCGTGGGATGTTCAAAGTTTCAGATATTTTTTTAGAACCCAACCCTGATCTGTACTTCTCCACAACTTTGTCCCTGACCTGTTTGGAGAGCTCCTTGGTCTTCATGGTGCTGCTTGCTTGGTGGTGCCCCTTGCTTAGTGGTGTTGCAGACTCTCTGGGGCCTTTCAGAACAGGTGTATATATACTGAGATCATGTGACTGATCATGTGACACTTAGATTGCACACAAGTGGACTTTATTTAACTAATTGACTTCTGAAGGTAATTGGTTGCACCAGATGTTATTTAGGGGCTTCATAGCAAAGGGTGTGAATACATATGCATGCACCACTTTTCCAATATTTATTTTTTAGAATTTTTTGAAACAAGTTTTTTTTTCATTTCACTTCACCAATTTGGACTATTTTGTGTATGTCCATTACATAAAATCCATTTAAATTACAGGTTGTAATGCAACAAAATAGGAAAAACGCCAAGGGGATGAATACATTTGCAAGACACTGTAGCTGCCAGACTAGTGTTGGTAGTTGACACACATAGACATACAGGTGGAGGGGTATCTGTCTGTCTCTGTCTGTCTGGGGAATTCTCTGTTCACACTCAGCTCTATATAAAGATCAAAGATCCGGGGAGAGAGAGAGAGACACAGTTAGAGAAACAGCTACAGACACAGGTACAGACACAGTTAGAGAAACAGTTAGAGACACAGTTAGAGAAACAGCTACAGACACAGTTAGAGAAACAGTTAGAGAAACAGCTACAGACACAGTTAGAGAAACAGCTACAGACACAGTTAGAGAAACAGCTACAGACACAGCTACAGACACAGTTAGAGAAACAGCTACAGACACAGTTAGAGAAACAGCTACAGACACAGTTAGAGAAACAGTTAGAGAAACAGCTACAGACACAGTTAGAGAAACAGCTACAGACACAGTTAGAGAAACAGCTACAGACACAGCTACAGACACAGTTAGAGAAACAGCTACAGACACAGTTAGAGAAACAGCTACAGACACAGTTAGAGACACAGTTAGAGAAACAGCTACAGACACAGCTACAGACACAGTTAGAGAAACAGCTACAGACACAGTTAGAGACACAGTTAGAGAAACAGCTACAGACACAGTTAGAGACACAGTTAGAGAAACAGCTACAGACACAGCTACAGACACAGCTACAGACACAGTTAGAGAAACAGCTACAGACACAGTTAGAGACACAGTTAGAGAAACAGCTACAGACACAGTTAGAGAAACAGCTACAGACACAGCTACAGACACAGTTAGAGAAACAGCTACAGACACAGTTAGAGACACAGTTAGAGAAACAGCTACAGACACAGTTAGAGACACAGCTACAGACACAGCTACAGACACAGTTAGAGAAACAGCTACAGACACAGTTAGAGACACAGCTACAGACACAGCTACAGACACAGTTAGAGAAACAGTTAGAGAAACAGCTACAGACACAGTTAGAGAAACAGTTAGAGAAACAGCTACAGACACAGTTAGAGAAACAGTTAGAGAAACAGTTAGAGACACAGTTAGAGAAACAGCTACAGACACAGTTAGAGACACAGTTAGAGAAACAGCTACAGACACAGTTAGAGACACCCCCAGGGGCTCTGATCAGATAGGAATACCAATCCAGCCTCTAAAAAACACACACACACACACACACACACACACACACACACACACACACACACACACACACACACACACACACACACACACACACACACAAGGTACCTTCTCTCTGATGGTGTGTTTCTTGCGGTGCAGACACATCTCAGTAGCTCTCATGTGTTGCAGGGTCTCTTTAGCCAGCAGGAAACGCAGCTTCTCCAGTCTAGGAGCTGCTGAGGCCCAGGAGGCCTGGCCAAAACCACGCTTATCCTCCTCCATCACACGCAGCATACCTGCTCACACACATTAAGCACAGGCAGAATACCCGCTCTAAGGTGGGGGCAGCTGCTGCACTGGCCTAACTCTTAATACCGCATACACATTACGACAGTATGAAGGGCAGCTCAGAACAGCTGAGGACGGATT